>NC_054396.1:12050489-12350489 GCF_017976425.1 Toxotes jaculatrix | reverse complement strand
AGCATCCCATCTCAGGCCTCATTGTTAAGTTTCTTTAACATCTAACAATGACAAAAGAAACGTGAATGTGCAAAAGCTTTGTCACTGAATATGATCCAGGGTTTTGCAGAATCATCCAATGTCATTTTTCTGTTTGGTGTAGAGGGATGAAATTAACTGCAGTGTTCCAGGAGAGGCTGTCTGCTGCAGTAGGAACCGAGGGGACAGGACTCCTATGCCAAGGATACATAGGGGTACTGTGGATGCCACCAGTCCATGAGCCTCACACTGTGTACGGGATCCAACACCACCTGGGTCCCGCCCTGATCCCCCCTCTTCTTCCCCCGCTGGAGCGGCGAATCCTGGAACACCAGGCGAACACGGTGGTGGCGCATGTCCGTGCTGACGTTAATTGTGAACTATGAGAAAGACAGACAGACCAGTGTGGATTAAGAGAGGAGTTAAGGAGCTCTTCTCAAATACACAGATCCCTAGAACCTAAGCAACGTTTGTGACACCAAAGCTTCCTTTCATGTCTAAAATCTTAAAGGAAGACATTTGTGAACAGCTAACAGATAAGAGACAGAGTCCCAATCTGATGTCTGATCAAAGTATAGCAGACATAGATCTGCTAATGGTCTCTAAACCCTCTTATGGCCACTGACACTGGGCAGAGTTCCATCCTGGTATTCCCTCATCTCGGCACTACCCTGATACGGCTGATTCACCAACACTAATTTAAAATCTAAGGACTTTCAATGTCACTGCTGTTACTTTTTACTTATGAGGTTATTTCATTATCATACAGCATGGTAAGCTCTATCTAATCTATCTAACATTACTCAACTGTGGTGTTTCCAGGGACTGACAGCAGAGTTGGAGATTGTATCACTGAATAAAACCAAAATAACACATTGGTTGTTTGTGTATGCCCAACGCTATTCTCATTTAAAAACTAGACTGTTACTTTAACTCAGAAAAATTGTCTTATTGTATAACTGTCTTAAGTATTTTAAGATTTAAAAATGTGAATGGTCGACATCAATCCCATCAACATTTGAAAATAGCTTCATAAACTGACAACCAAGAGGTACTAACCAGGGTCAGTGTCATACCCATGACCACAGGGGTGAAAATGAAATTGAGTGTGGTGACCTGAAGCACACAGCAGTCAGAGTCCGGGTTTGTGTGGACATCTTCGTATTGTCTGGGCAAGTGCAAGGACTTGGCACAACCATTCTTACTGTGTCCCTGCTGCAATGGAGATAACCAGAGAAATATACAAAACATAAATATGACAGCCTGATCCACTGCATGGTATTACCAACTTGTTATGGAGCTAATATATTGGGAAAGAAATGTAACTGGTTTTGAGGAAACTCTCTACCTGCTTTATAAATTTGAAGTTGAATTCCCACAATGCCTCTGGTCGAGTCCCCGACACTCTTTTGACCCAGAACAGCAAACACTGCAACAGGAAAAATGAAGCATATAACACAGCAGTTTCTACAGCCCAAGGCTGGAAGATGAGTGTTGCGTCTTTACAAACATGCCTAAAAATGTTTCTTCCAGATTCTTTTCTTTTAAGGAAGATTTAAAAAAAAAAAAAAGCAAAACTGAGGAATGGGAAATGAGAAAATGTATTTTCTGTTTAACCTTGGTGCCTCAAACTGTGTGCCATGGCCTGAGAAGAGTGTTTCAGTCCACACAAACATTACACCAAAGGTCTTAAATAAGGAAGCATGCTCAGCTGAGGGTCACCTTACTTCATTAAGTCTAAAACTGTTCCAGCAGCTAGAGAAGCTGATTATACCCGAGTTTAATTAAAAGTGAGTTTTCCAATCATGAGAACATTCACAGGAAAAAGGCAGACACGTTACATAGGAGCCAATCACATGAGACACGCAATCAGATCAGGAACTGGAAATGAAATAATTATAAACCTTTAACTCTGCATTCCAATACTTAAACAATGACTACAGAGACATGTCTTTTCATTTACCTTGGAGTTGAGCAAGGTTGTGGGTGTGGATTCCGGCAGGGTAGGAATTTTTGAGACACGCAAGCTAAAAGGCTCATACAAATGAAAAAGGGAGCGAATGACACGGGCCCGTAGACAGTGCATCATATCAACAGAGTCAGGCTGGAGACGAAACGGCAGGTCAACATCAATCCTGTAGTGTCTTTAAAAAAAAAACAGAGGTGGAAGATGGGAGGGAAAGAAAAGACATTCTCAACATGTATGCCAGTTTATGTAATTACTTTGTTTACTTATTAGACCACATTCAAGGCATTTTATTTTGTCCCACACAAACTGCAAATGATGAATAAAATCATGATCTTTAAATGTACAATATAATTCATTATAAGAAATTTTGTACTATATTTGCATTGTTTAAAAACTGGATACAAGTGACTCAGATTTTATTTCCAGTTGCACTTTCACAACCCCTGGCTTTTGAGTGAATCAGCCTTAGACTGAACAGATCAAACAACCAAAACCCAATCAAAACTGACTTCAATTAATCACTTGGTGAAAGTAACAAATGCGTATGTAGTTCACCAATCAATGAAACCTCCTCACCTTCTGTAGAGCCTGGTCCAAAAAGCTGCGGTGCAGGTGACTGTCCAGGCATTCCTACAGATTAGAGCAAATCTGCACACATCCTCAGGCCGAATATACGACGAGAGCACTAACCAAATATCCACCGGATACTCCTCCCCACTACTGCTCTCACTGCTCTCTGTGAGGACAACATGCAAACATTATAGTAAATAACCAGAAAATCTTGGGTGTTCAACTCATTTATCCATTATTATTCTCAAAAAGAAAGTACAAATAATACCCTTTCTCCTCTTGTTTTTCTTCTTGTGGGCCACTTTGGTTTCGTTTTCTCCATCTTCTTCAGGGTCCAGGTCGTCACTACTGTCCAAAGCGTCTTTTTGGACACTCACCGCAGACGAGAGGACTTCCTCTACAGCACCCTGAGATGCTTCCAGGCCGCAGAGTAATTTTACTAGAAAAATCATTTAACAGTAATTTTAGAACCTCGATCACCAGTTTCAGAGAAGGCCAAGTGAGACTGTACACAACCACAGCTTTACCTTCTTTTGCAACTGCATTTGCAACAGCCTTTTTCACCCTCCCCGACTTCACTACGGCTGGATCGGCATCAGCATAATCAGCAACGGTCACTAGGAAAAAAACATGATAATTACTAATACTTATACTGTGTATATGTGATTTTTTTTAACATATCAGCAAAACCTGTTACAGTAAGTTTCACGCACAGTCCGCCGGTCACACGACTTCAGCGGTATACTCATGCTCCTATGCTAATAGCAGAAAACAAACATTAAAGTGCTCGTAGCAAAACCTCACTTCTAACATTATATAGTATAACATTTAAGTCAAACAACTCACATTAAACGTTGAAAAGTGGGTGGTTAAACTACTTCAAATTCAGCTTAATAAGGAGTGCTAACAGTGGGCGGGCTAGCTTGCTGGCTAACGCAAACGTAACCAACCTGATTCCGAACAAACGTCCCCGGCCCTAAATTTCAGCCGTTTTCGGTTCCCTTTCTTGGGCATGTCGACACCAATGATCTGCGAACGCTTAACGGGGGTGTGAGTCCTGCCATGTCTCTATGGCAAGCTGAGGTAGAGAGAAAGAAAGAAAAATAACAGAGAAATTGAAAAATGTTCCGCCAGGATCTTCAGCCATCATGGAATGACGTGACGTTGCACGTAACGCGAGAGTATCGTTGTGTGTGTGTGTGTGTGTGTGTGTGTGTGTGTGTGTGGTCTGTTGCTTTACTGCCATCTGCTGGTACGTACCAATATTTCAACGAGTTCTCCTGACCAACAGTGTATAGAAGTGATCCTGCCACATTTTTTTAACTCAGAAAAGTGAGATAATTATTAAAATATTGAACCTCTCCTTAATTAACTAATAGATATTTTTGTTTTCCTCGCAGTTTTGGAGGAAAAACTGGGCAACTTTCCAGAATTGCAAACACTTAGGCCTAGATGAACCCGTGAGAAAGTGTTTTCATTCTGTTCACTGTTAATATTTTGTTCTCGTGCTCTTTTTTATTTGACATTGTTATTTATCATTATTTCTACTTCCTGTTTAAAGTGAGAGTGTAATTCAAAACTGTGGTGCTCATTACCTTCATATATGGTGGCTCTAAATGATTCTGGCGGAAGGTTATTGTTTGATGCGCATGGTTTCATTCTATTATACATGTATATTTCATGAAATTTGTTGCACTGCTCAATTACTATGGCTATGATTGTTGAATTGAGTTATTAGCCTGATCCTCAAAGTTACAAACGAGGCTCTGACTGCAAGAGCAGACATAAAAGAGGTCATATAAAGTGGAGCAGAGACAGTCAGCTTTTATCTATCATATTATACGGCATTATATAGGGAGCTGTCTGTAAGTGAGGATTCCAGTCACAGACATCAATTTCTCCAATTCTTTTTCACTAAATATCTGTTACATTCACTGACAGTGAAGGCTCAATGATGCAGACTGATGAAGAAGTAAATAACTTTTCAGCAAACACACATTAATTACTCAGGCATCCACTGAATCCGAAGGTTTTGGAAAAAAAAACGTTTCTCATGGTATTCCTTCAGAACCTGCTGCCCATCTGATTTTACTGAAGCCATGATGTGGTTTCTATGTCACTTGTTTCATCTGTCCATCCACCCCTCACTCCACCACAAGTCAGAAAGTGATTGAAAGTACAGATAGTTATTCACTCTGCCACTCATAAGCGTGCTAATGCACACATTTAGATCCGCCCCAGACATCACTGCACCAGGTAGACTTCAATAATCTGTCAGAGAAGGGAGACACTGGCAGAAATCATTACCACTGACAGTGTTGTAAGCCCCAAGAATCATAATGCTGAAAAGGTCTTGTGTTCAGTGACCTATTTAAGTATTTTGAAAAGCGGTGCAGGCAACCACAGCGTCATAGAGAGACTGTTGACAACATTGGTGCCAAGACCTTGAAAACTCAATGGCTCAGAGCCAAATATCCTCGGGCAAATTCCTAAAGCGAAATTATTGCAGAGGTGATGTTTCAACGTCTAGGAATGAGAAATTACTCCCTGGCAATTAAGTAATCAGTACAATGATTGTCTCATTTCCTCCAACTTTAGAGATATGCTGGAGGAAATGTCAGGAGAAATCAGTCAGTTCCTCTTTATTTGTCAGACACTGAGGGCAGAACTTTCCTCCCATAGTGCATAGATCTAAATACTGAACACACTGAAACACTGCTAGTTAGCTAAAAAAAAAAAGAAAGGTTGTGAAGGTCAGAAGAGGTCAGAGTTGAAGGTAACGAAAAACTGAAGTTAGTTTGCAGCACTGCCTCGGTGAGTCTGTTCCAACCACTAGATGGCAACAAATACCCATCACTGTTTCTGCCAAGGTTTCCTCACAGTCGAGAAGACATGAATCTGACCTCAGAGGTGAAATTTAATTGAATAGCTTTCAGACTCATAATTGAGCACTGATTTTGTTAATTTACACATACATGTATCTGAATACAATTGTATTAATATCACAAAGGTAATATACATTGATAGAGTCAGAGTTTTTAATGTAACCATTTATATAGAGAAAATATATTGAAGAAATAAGTGAAATAATGTCTGATGTGAGCACAGAAAAGACTTGAGTGCATGTCAGTTAGGCTGAACTTAAAGGTTTATACCTGTTTCATAATCAGGAAATAATACTAATAATGAATAGTTCAAAAAGACTACAGAACATACAGAACAACAATGTCTGCTTTCATTTAATTTGCCTTGGGTAAATTTCCTTTATCTTTGTCAGTTTCTATATATCTTTTTACCTTTTACGTTTTTTCAGGAGTTATTTTAATATATGAAATTACTCTTTTATCAAAATCTCACAACATTTATCCACTACATCCACTATTTCAGCAGTCAAACCTCTGCAGAACCTCATCAGCTGAGCATCATTTAAATATATAAATCTGATTATAGCGTGGTCAGTAATAAGGGTGCTCTTTAGTCATCACTTTCACATGTAGACTATTAATCACTTTCTCTTTGCACTGAACAGAGATTGTTGTCCAGTCATCATTTCACTGTGGACTTTTTTTTTTAAGATAGCGCAGAATCAGAGTTTCAAGACATTAACCATGAGATAAGAAATTATCTAAAGAAATTTAGGGCACTGTGGTGCTTCAGGCCTTTATCTTTAATGTGCCCAAATTATTTGAAGGAGGCACAGTGACTCGTCTATTTATACATCTTTTCACCACAGGATTATTCTTTTTACAGTAAGAATACACCGAACTACTTGCAATAACCATTAGTTATAGTTTATACAGAACACAACATTTGTGCTATATTTCATGTTTTGTTCATTACCACATCTATTGTTGGCCTTCTCAACAACATTCTTATAAATTTATGAAAAGATTATACTCATGCCTCACAGTGTAAAGAAATGTTACGAATATTTATAATCGTAACGTTTCATTTCAACCCAGCAGGGTGCGCTGCGCACTCTAAATGCACAACCTGCCTTTCTGGCTTGGTTAAGCTGATGCTACCATAACGCGCATCGTGTCTCAGGAGCTGTCAGGTCACGAACGCGCTTAGTGGTGCTGATGTGAAAAGTTAATTAGGCTACATTTCACCAAGTAAGGGTCAAGTCTGTGATAGCTGGTGTAACATGATATAAGTGTGTAACCATGATTAATACAGATGACATGAATGGCCGTTTAAGTCCTCTGCTTTGCGTGCGCATATGGTGCAAAACGCTTATAGGCTGATCGTGGGGAGTTGGTCCCTTATTTCCAGAGCTGTAGCCCGGTAGTGACAACTGCAGATTCCCGTGTGTGTGTGTGTGTGTGTGTGTGTGTGAGTGTATGTATGTGTGTGTGTGTGTGTGTGTGTGTGTGTGTGTGTGTGTGTGTGTGTGTGTGTGGGAGGAGGAGGAGTGAGCGTCGGTTTGGTGGCGGTGTGGAGAGATGGAAGCGGAGAAGGCGGATGCAGATAAGACTCGCTCTCGCTGTCCCCAGGACTAAGGACGCAGATCAAACGTCTACCCTCGGATATTTTTCGTGCTTTTTTTTTTTTTTCTTTTTGAAATTTCCTTCTGATGTACTATGATCTCCGTCGTGCTCGCGGGCACCACCCCTCCAAACGCCCCGTCTATCTCTGAGCTGTCAATCATATCACGCCGGGATTTCTACATGTGAGTGCATGGCGCGCCGGGCAGGGCGGATCTGCTCACTGGGTGAAGAAACGCCGGTTAATATGGATGAAAGGTCAATCATCGTCTCGTCATTTCAGTCACTCTGATCAGGTAAGGCAATGTAAAGCTTAAGAATGAACGTTTGGTGCACGGGAAATTTTATATAGCCTAATGGGAATAAAGCGCGTATCAACGATTTCATAGGCTGTCCGTTGCTACGGGGCGTTAAAAGGCCCTCTTATCAGTTATTGTAAGTCTGTTTATCGGGCTTGTAACCCACATATTTGCCTTCTTAATCCCGACAGCCACACTGTCCTATAGCGCTGCCCAGACCACAGAGCAGGAAAGATGATGTGCGAGGTGATGCCGACCATCAGCGAGGGAGACTCGGCTGGTCCTCCGAGAGGCACCGGCGGTGTCCCGAATGGCTCGGACCAGGAGGCCAACTTCGAGCAGCTGATGGTCAACATGCTGGACGAGAGGGACAAGCTGCTGGAGTCCCTCAGGGAGACTCAGGAGACCCTCATTCAGTCTCAGACTAAGCTGCAGGGGGCGCTGCACGAGAGGGACGTTCTCCAGCGGCAGATCAACGCCGCGCTGCCTCAGGTGAGGAGCAGCCGGCCTCTGGAGGGGGAGGGTCGGGCTGTGGGGCGAGATGGATATGATTTTGTTTTTTCGTTTGGTATAATTTGATATTGAAGAGGACAATGTCAACATCAGTACACTTTTGTGAGAAGATGACAGGTCAGTCTTGAATTCAAAGATGGATCATTAACCAGGCAGAGAATGATACTCACCTGGAGCCTCAAAAGCCTTGAAAGCTGAAGTCTTACTTAATGTTTGTCAACTGGTTTGTGTCAATTTGAGTGGAAACCTTACTGGGTGGATGCGCCACAAAAGCACAATAATTGACATACTAAGGACCTTAAGGTGGCTCCTGCTTTATTAAAGCTCTTTCTTAAAAGGGACCGTGTGTCTGAATCTAATTAAAAGACTTGTATGTTATGTTTGAATGCTCATATGTTGCATATTTCTAAATTAATAAGGGACCAGGTGATATTCAGGTGTGGAAAAAGCACACATATTGCACAGAGATTGAACCGGGGCCCAGTAATCTCTGCTCTAGGGCCAACCAGGCAGGTTAATCCTTCTAAGGTGCTACTACTTCAACTGATTTCTAGAAAATTAAATGACATTAGTTCTTGTGTTTCTGGCGGGGAATCAGTGCCAGAGGTGAAACTCCTGCTGGATCTAGGTCTGAAAAAGTGAAATAGTATTGTTTAATTTACAAAGAGAGTGGCAGAGCGGTATTTCTTTAATAGGTTCGGATTTCCTAGGTATACACCTCTGCTGGGGAACCCCTCTAACACCCCTGCATGTCCTGGGATATCACCATGAGAATAACTGTGAAGATGATGGGGATATACAGACACCACATACCACTTCAAAAGCTCATAAGTGGCAGCATGCCAGAAAGAAGGATCTAAATGTCTAGTAGGTAGAATGGTAATGTAGTAGGTTGAAAGGTGGGTAGGAGGTGGATGGAGGGTTTAAACTCACTAGTTGACTTGGGCTGTAGAGGTCTGGGCCAGATGTTGAGAGCTCTGTTGTCTACAGAGAAGGGCAGTGCCCACCTATCATTATCTAGACTGAAACAACCTCACCTCTGTATGGGGTGGCCTGCTCGTCAGTGGTAATGCAAGTGAAAGGAGCTGATGGTAAACTGGGATGTCTTTGACATTTGTACCCTGTGTGTGTGTGTAAATGTGTGAGAGAAAGAGAGCTGAATAAGGGCTGGTGCAGTCACCGAGCATGACGACAATGAAGCCTCAGCACATAAAGCTGTGTCGCCCTCTGACCCCCTGGTCTAAATGCGTGGCATGATGTCACAGTACGGTACGTGTGTGTATCTCTGAGTGTGTGTGGGACTGAGGGAGGGAACCATGCTGACGCTGACAGCCTTACTGCAGCCTCTTGTGAAAGAAACATGGCCGCTTGCTAGTGTACATGGCCCTGGGCTGCTTGCTTGCACACATGCACACATGTCTGTGCGTGCGTGTGTGTGTGTGTGTGTGTGTGTGTGTCAGGAGGAGAGAGTGGGAAGAAGCTTGTCATGCTTCTTTTCTAATCCTGCTTGGTTCAGCGTAATGTTTTATTCTAGCAATAATAAACGTATTAGTTATACAGGCATAGACCTCGGGGACATTGTGCAGACATTATGACTGGCGTACATATGCATAAGCTGTCTCCTGCTCTCTCTCTCTCTCTCTCTCTCTCTCTCTCTCTCTCTCTCTCTCTCTCTCTCTCTCTAAAACATTGCACACACTTGTAAACACACGCACGCACGCACGCACGCACGCACACACACACACACAACATACACAGCAGTGGTCATTTCCACACCAGCCACAAAGCAGAGAGATGATGCAATGGACAGTGGGTGAAGCAATACTGAGAAATGAGAAAATCTCAGTTGGGACTGAGTTTTACTCAGTTTTGCTCTGCTCAGCTGAGGATAGTCTGGCCCTGATGCATCATTGGAAACTGCAGAGTGCGTCTTGTAATGACGAGGGGGACGTGTGGAGAAAAAAAACAACATACTGTGTCTGATATCTCAAGTTTGGGTGTGATGAATATATTAGAACAATGTTGTAGCAGTTGGCGATGCTGTTGACCCCGCTATCCTAAACATGTCAGTGGTAATTAGCCTGATTCACAGCAAAGCTCAACATGAACATAGTTGGAGTGTGTATTGTCCTCCACTACAATATTACTGCTCCCTGCTTGCTGCCTCTTCTGTGTTAGCCATGTCTGTGTGTGTGTTGTATGTGAGATGTATTATTTTCTCTGTGTGTGATGTATGAGTGTTTGGCACAGCACTATAGCCTTTTTTGCCCAAATCTGAGTGCTCGTCTCTTTCCTTTTGCCTAACAAACATTTGTCATCTTCACCTACTAGGCGTGCGTGTGTGTGAGTGTGTGTGTTTGTGTCTTCTGTAGGTTTCCTGACTCCATGGGACTGGTCTGACCCAGAACTGTCAGATCTTTGTCTCTCCTGCATATATACACACACACACATACACACAAACACACATATACAAACAAACTGTGTGAGCAATTCAAAATTCAATGCTCCTCAGTGTATTCATTGTTAAAAAATACATAAATCCCCATCACCTTAGCATCAATGTTCAAATTTCTGTTTGCCTCAGCAGTGTCATAAAAATGGGACGACATTGCCATTTCACCACACACACACACACACACACACACACACACACACACACACACACACACACACACACACACACACAGGGACTAGGATGGATATGTTCATTAGCTACAGAGAATAGAGTCTCAGATTAACATGTCAGCCCATTACGGTGCATAATGCTTCTAATACAGCCCTCAGAGATGGGTTTGCCAATAGACAAATTAGGTTTTAAAAACACACAGAGAGACCTACGCACGGCACTCATGTCTGTACACACACATGCTCATATATATAGCCACACACACACATACACGCCTGCTCCTCCACTGTGAGAAAAACTGTTCTGACACTGTCATAGAGAATGTGTTGTAAAGCAAGCGGTTGTGCATATGTGTGTGCAACACAGAGAGCGAGCAGACAGTGGGTGAACACCGTGTGTCTAAACCAAGCTGTTCACTGTTCCTCTCCCATCACTATACTTCTATATAATATATTTATATATTATTACTATACTGTATTATTAAGAGCTATACAAGGACTTGGAAAGGTACTGTTGTTACAGCGGTGACATAGTACTGTACTTCCAAGCAATCTTGAAGCAGATTTCAAAAATGAAGGCAAAGATTAAAGGAAAAGTTTGACATTTTGAGAAAGAAGCATTCACTTTCTTGCCAAGACTTAGATGACAGGATCAATACTACACTCTGTCAGCTATCTTTTTGACATGTCCGTTAGGGTGCAGATTAAACAAACAAGACTCTATGTAATAACCAGCCTACTGAGTTGTAGAGGTGCTAGCAGGCAAATCATTGAACTTCTGACAGAGCCAGGAAGCTGTTTTCTCTCTGCTTGCAATCTTTACGTTAAGCTGGGCTTACACTTCCTGGCTGTAGCTCCACACTACACGCATATATTACGCAAAGAAGTCCACCAACAGATTTTATTGCCTCCAAATATTTCTAATGTCATTTCCTATTTGAGATGGCACCATATCAATAACGTCTGATCCTCTGTTTCTTTTAGAGAGGTGTGTGCCTTTGTGGTGGGATGTGAGTTTCATGGTGTGTTTGATGGTGTGTGTGTGTGTGTGTGTATGTGTGTGTGTGTGTGTGTGTTGTGATGTTTGGACACCTGTTCCAGTCAGACACAACACTTGCTATTTTTGCCAGCATACAAATACACAGAGACACACACAGAGACACACACACCTCGCTGCCCTTCCAAAACAACACCTGCCTCTTGTTCCAAATTCTAACCCCTCTGTCCCCACTGATACACACACCTACGTACACACAACTTTTTGTATTTGTGTTGTTTATTTGACTTCACACATACCACCGTTGACTCCTCATAGCAGTGATTGTTGCTTAACCTTGTACGGACACATAAACACAAATGCACACACACGGTTTATGCGCATACATTCACTGTGAGTACATGGAGAAGCACGTGTGTCTGTGTTCATGTGTATGAGTCTCTTTCTGTTCTTCTACCTTTCTCAGGCATCAGCGTTTCCAGGTTGGTGCTTGTCTCCAAAAGTCTTAATGTGACCCTGTTTTTTTTTTTGGTTCAATTTTCATTCTTCATTCTTCCCTAGTTTGTCTTTCTTTTCTCATTGCCATACTCCCAGTTTCTTGCTCTCCTTCTTTCTTTCACGCTCCCTCTGTTTATCAAACTTATCAGTAACTCAGTAGTCCATGAGCTGCTCCTTCAGACAGGTGTGGCCCCCTTCCACTCCTGCAGCTGACCTAAGCCCACATCACAACACAGTCCAGTCTGAGAGGGAAGGTGACGCAGATTGCTCACCCTGTGTCTGTGTAACAGCATTATAGCCATGCACCAGTTATTTCCTCATTTGGTCAAAATGGAGATTAGGTTTAATTTGACCAATGATAATCTCAGTATATAGAGATATACTGAGATGAACTGCTGTACTAACATAGAAAAATAAGATGGGGTCAAGTAATGACCAGTGTGGACAAAAGTAAGTTACACAGAAAAATCAAGAACCTATGCAGTTTTCCCCTGAACACATAAACATAAATTCATGTATATAACAGGAGCTGGGCATAACCTAGTACTGTCAAGTACTATAACAAGAGCTGCCATCTAATACTCGCTCAAATTCCTACTCTTCTTTGCTTATTCTTTGATCAGCTAGTTTTACACTGTATTTTATTTAGGCAACGTTCAAGCAAAGTCCAAGTTGTACTGCTGTTTGTGTTTAGGCAACACTACAGAGCAAATTTACACCAGTTTACACCAGCTTGATTTTGCTGACATACAGTTATTTGTCTTCTCAGTTTGCTGCAGTGATGTACAAGTGTACCACAAGGTGCTGGCTCTGTGGTCAGAGGTCAGTGAAGTGAAACATTTCCTTTCCGGCTCATGTTAAAGTACTCCAACATTTGAAAAATTTGGCTTCTTTTGTTAAAATTATCATATTGGTGCTAGTATCAATACATTTCAAATTGTACCCAGCCTTAACTTAATATTACCTAAAAGAATACAGTTTATTTACTTCATTAAGATATCAGCGTAAAGTGTAAGTGTGTAGCGAGGATTTCAATTTATCAATGTTGGCCCAATGAAGGAGAAAGAAGCTCATCCTGGACCTTAATCATCAACCCTAGTATTGCAATGAATAAAGATATGGGCTTAATACCCCCATTCCTACTATCTGGTAATGGCTGGTCGGCTAAAAGAGAACAGGGTATTTCACACTACTTGAATCAAGGCCAACAGGAGCGAGCCTTGCAGGCTTGGTACTCAGCCATCATAGTTACTGTACTAGAGGTGTGTTTTGCTTACAGGTACAGTGTGAGAGGGAATGAGTGTCAAAGCTAATATACCTTACACTGCAGAGGAAGGAAGAGGAGCTCCAAGGTCCCACTGTGCAGTGCTTGGAGGTGGCCTGACACACATACATTCAGCAAGGCACAACACTCTTACTCACATATGCACTCATCTACAAACAAATAATCACACACACACACACACATAAACTGACCGTGTTTTCTTAAATGTCAGCATGCACTGTCTACATGTCGTCCTGAGTCTGTGTGTTTGTATGTGTGTGAGGGAGCATGCCCATGGCTAGTGTTGCTTATGCATGGGCGGCTGAGGCAGCTTTGTGCACCGTGATAGGAGAATATTGAGGAGGGTGGGCGAAGTCAGGAGGAAAATTACCACATCGCATTGGTCTGCTACTGAAGCCTAAATTTTATGCTATGAGTTATGTAAGCACCAAATACTGGAATTTGGGTTGATGTGGAGGAAAGTGGAGCATGAAGTGAGCAGCTGAATGTCACCAAGAAACCCTGTAAGAGAGAGAAAAGAGAGGGAGCGATGGAATGAGACCAAAAGAGAGAGAGAGAGAGAGCAACCTTCTCACGGACTGAGATGAGATGGACGTCCCGTTCACATTTTTACTCTTGCTTTACCTAACCTTACCTATACCAGACTTTTGTTTATTTCTAAGCAAAGCCTAAGAATGTTTTGGGTGATTTTAGGTCTTTTTTACAAAATGTGGAGAGGCGATAGGAAATGATCAGGGACAAAGAAAGGGGCAGGGAGATGCAACAAATGTCCCTGACCAGCTTCACACCAGGGACATTGTAGTTCGCATCTTAACCCCTATGCCAAAAGGGCGCCCCTTTGGCCCAGGGGGGAAGAAGCGTGATGGGGAAAGCAACACGAGCAGCCCGACGACCAGGACAGGTTTTAAAGAAGCCAGAAGTGTGTCCATAGTATTTAAACCACTTTATTTGTAGGCAAAGCTGTAAGCCAGCACATCTGAAATGTAGTGATCCATCATATGACAAGAGAACTATGTATATGCTGTGATTGATTGTTACAGTAGATAGTTGGGGCAATGTTTCTCTCAGACTGGCTCACTTGGAGGTATGATCACCTGACTGCTGTTTTTTTTTTTTTGCCTTGTAGGTTTCTTGCCTCTGTATCTTACCAGATCTTAGCAATTAATTCAGCTTGTACAAAGTATTATTACTGATTAAAATGAGGGCATAAACTATAAATGTAAGATCCACATTCTAATAAATTATCCTTTAATCTCATGCCTTTGCCTAACCTTCGGTTTTGGTAGAACAGTTCGAAAGTTATCTGCCCGTAATTGTGGTCAGATCTATAATTTTGCGAGGGAGAAAGAGACAAACTCAAATGACCCCAGAATAAGTGAGAAGGGAATCTAATTAACAACATATCTACCTCCCAGCAGCTGACTGACTCACACCTCTCTCTCTCTGTCTGTGTCTTTCTTATCCTCTCTTGCTGCATCTTGACAGCTTTACATCGTCTGTCAGTCCCTTGTCCTCCTCAGCAGATCACTCCCTCTACTTCAGGAGTATCTTGTGCAGTCTTGATTCAAGCACATCCAAAAGCGCTAATCGGGTCAAACTGGCCCCTGGCAAGGGTTTGTGCACAGCTTTCGGGCCCCTGAGCACTAATAGTTTATTAGTGTGCAAAGCTAGCTCCCCCACGTTGCCCTGCAACACCACGGCTTCGGCACTCTATCTCTCAGTAGCATCCATCCTTCGCTCCCTCCATCCCTCTGCCAGTACCATCTGGCTCTCAGCACCAGGCACATTTAGCTCAGCCGGGCGCCAATTTGTCCCCCTGGCTGCCTGGGAGAGAGAAGAAGAGTGAGGGAAGGAAGAGGAAGAGGAGAAAAGAGAAACATCTCTGTATATATAAAGATAGAGTAAGATCTCGCAAGGAGAGACAACAAGAGAGTACGTTAGGGGGAAAAAAACAGAATACCTGCATACCTGATAGTCCCCAACAGCAAGGGACATGTTCTGGTAATGGGGAGAACGCATAGTCACTGTGCATGTGTGCATGTGAGGCAGAGAGAGAGAGTTCCCTCTCCCTGGTAATAAGAGCAGAGCGATTGGAGTTGCAGGACCACCAGAGGGGAAGGCGAGAGTAATGAAGGAGGGAGGCAGGAAAGGACAGAATGAGAAAGAGGAGGAGGAGCAGGGGGATGTGAGATGAAGTTTTCCAGCCAGCAGTTAAGCCCATGGCGGCCCTGCCATGTCTAACAACTACACTATTGGAACTCTGTCAGTTCACTTTCCCTCCTGCAACTCCCTCAGAATAGAAGATAAGGCATCAGTGGGCCGAGGGTGGGGTGTGTGTGTGTGTGTGAATGTGTGAATGTTTCACTGGGGTTGGGGTGTAGAGATGGGGGAGGTGGAAGGGATGTGTTTCAAAAAAGTGTGGGAAGGTCTTGAAACCCATGAACTTCAAGGGTACACACTCTGAAATCATATGCAAAGACACAAGCGAGAAATAGAGACAATACATGCACAACCCCTCTCTCAAACACACATACACACTTGTAGGGGCGACATCTTTTAGACCTCAGTTTTTCTCAGCAAGAGACTTAAGCAGCAGCAGCAGAGGCAGTGGCGTCAGAAGCTAAGTCCCCAGCTGGACCCTTAAAGGGATTTAAAGAACTTCAAAATGCTTCATCTGCTCCATGAAATACAGCTTGTCAGTGTCTCACAACACAGCACACACACCCCGCTGCTGTCTGTCAATAACCCCCAGCACACGCACCCACACACACATACACACACGCACAGAGATCTGAGAGAGCGTGGCGGTGCAAGTGAAATGCAGGATTTGGGAGAAGGACACAGTACTAGGACACATATCGCTGTTTATAGCTAATGGCCGCAGAGAAGCATGTGTTCCTCTATGTGCAGGGTATGTGTACGGTGCACATCACACCTTCATGTGTGTTTTATCTGTATTTGTTTAATCATTTGTGTTGCATCGGTTTCAGGATATGAATCCTAAATGTGTGACATTTTCCAGAGATAGACATTTTATTTTAATTACTGATATTTTTCAACATTTGCAGACTTTCTGAACTGACATGATTAAGCAGCAAAAATATGAGATGATATGGAAACTAGTTTTCAGGAGTAGTTCAGTAAACAATGTTTGTAATTCAAATGAATCTCAAATGACTATCCAAATATGTGAAACAAAATAAAGCTGAAGCAGGACTTGATTATGAAGAAGAAATGTGGTCCTTTATTTACAGTTTTGTCCATTATTGCCATTTGTTGTGAATGCATTCAACACTTAGCATCATCTGATCTGTAGATGTTCAGGGGCCAGTGACAGTGACTGACACAGCTTTGTTATTGTGTGTATGGAGCACTGCAACATGAGTGGATTTGTTTCACCAGGGCTATTTAAAGCAGCATTAATTGATTTTTTTTGTCCACTTGGGGGCAACATAGCAAGCTGTAAGCACAGCATTGACATATTATCTCAGATGATAAGGTCAAAATTGATGTGGCTAACATGCAAACACTTTCCTATTTATACTGTTCTGGCTTCCACAAACTCCTTAAGAAAAATATCTGGCTCTTTAACTGCTGAATGTGCCATGGAGCTCACAGTTAGCTAGCTGCTAACTTTGTCTGTCTGCCATTTGGTGCTGGGCAGGTAGCCTACAATGGATTTATCAGTGCTTTTTACTTTAAAACACCTCTCTGATGTGGCTAAGAGGTTAAACAGAGCTGTGAAATTGTGCCAAAACTGTAAAGCTGCATAAAACCAAAACAATGAGCCAAAAGATGCTAAAATGCTCTGTAGAACTGAGGTCTTGTGGTAATTATCGGTGGGTGACATATTTCGTTTCACACAGTCATGTCATCCAATGTTATTATGAAAATATTGGTGAGTGGAGCTTTAAGACCGTTTATTTGGAAGTGATAGCATACCCAAAATGGTTTTCACATCCAAATAAGTGTCCAAACTGGATAAGTGTTAAACTGGATTGTCATTCTTCTTCTTCTTCTTCTTCTTCTTCCTCTTTTTCTTCTTCTTTTTCTGTGAAATCACCTCTGCTTTAAGGGCAGATATATGGAGAGCATGTCTATCTAGCAAAGATATTGTAAGTGATGGGGAAGGTGGCAGACTTTCAAACTAAAACCCAGTTTGTAAAACATAGATTATCACCATTCCCTCCTATAGTATTCAGTGCTCCTGGTGAACAGATGCTGTTGGTATTGAAATCTTGCATAAGAAAATGGTTCAAGTGATGAATTGCCCACACCTAGTCAGCAGTTCCCTGGGCTGATACATCACACACACACACGCACAGCCACACATGCACATGTGCATACACACGTATAGTACACTCAGACTTGGATGGGTCTCACAGAGAAAGATGTATGTGCTAATGTGAACGAGCCAGGTCAGTGCACTATCGTGGCTGACCATATACCAAAATACACTGAGCACAGTCTTTGATAAATACATGACAGCATACACCAACTTTACACTACTGAACAGACCCTATTCCAGACTGATTTAAACAGCATGAGTTCACAAAGTACATACTGGAGAAACTAATAAGATATTTTTGGTGCACATACATCTACAGAAAGTTCTCAGAACGTCTTGCTGGTATTAAATCAAGACCCATTTATTCAGCACCACCTACAACATGCCTCAGTTCTCAGCTGCAGTCTGTTATTCATTTACTTCCAGCTCCATTCACAGACACGTGGGTTGGTGCAGACATCCAAAGTGAGTGTGCACACTTTTACACACACACACACACACACACACACGCACACACACATATATACAAGCTCTATCCCCATTTCTTTGAGAATCATCATGGTTTAATTAGTTTTTTTTGTCTCCTTGTTGTCAATAAAGCACAAGAACCTGTTCTTTAAAACCACTCCATGGATACACTTGAGATGTCTCAGTCAAGATCCAATATTCATATTAACATTACCAACATGCCGATCTTTTCTCCCTCCTCAAAGTCTCACTCTCCTCCCTTTTTTCTCTTTCTCAGTCTCGCTGTCTCTCTATCTCTTGCGCTCCCTCGCTCTCTGCCTTATCAGCGGTGATGGCTTTAAGCGTGTGTGCTGAGAGGTCTATTAGTTAGCTATCGTTCCGTCAGATAATGCTTCATATCTCTCAGCTAGCTCACTGTACTTACAGCTTTGCTCTGACTGCTTTAGGTGGGAGCACAGCTGCTCTGATGTTATTTTGGGGCACAAACCTCCACGTCGGAAATGCTTGTGATTGATTTCACTTTCTTGGTGTTAGCTTGATGAGGCAAAGCTGTGTGAATCTCAAAATATTGTTTTACTATGGGGGTTTATGAACTATATCAAGTGGAAGTGTATGTGTGTATATGTCCTTTAGCAATCGCATGTGTGCACTGAATTGACCTAAATCAGCTCATTAAACCAGGTGGTCCAGTGACTTTTTATATCTTCAGAATTGCCTGAGAACATTACATTGTGTGTAATGAGGGTATGCTCATATGTCCTTCTGTGTGTATATGCATGTGCAAGAGCAGGTCTTAGTATTTCAATGCAGTATTCCATTGTTTCAGTGTTACCAAGGAAACATTTGCTTTGTGATTGCATTGTATAGTCCATGTATTACATCTAATTACAACGCTAATAGCCTGGACGGCTCCCGCATATTGTAATTGTATGAATAACTGATGAGCGCACATGCTATCAAATCCATGGCCAGCTCTGTCTGTCAATGATGAAGGTCAGTAAGCATTGTGGTGCCCCATTAGAATAATGGGGGGCGTGACGTGGCCTGCCCCAGTGCAAGAAGAACATCATTCACACTTAGCTGCTTTCCTCTCTCTCTGTCGCCGTTTACCTCGCACCATTTCTCCTTGTCCTCAGCTCCACACTCCAGTAGCCCTTTCATTTACTCATGCTAATTCTCACTCAGTCTGGCTCTCTGGCGCACGCACACAATCAGATTTAAACTGCACAAACATAGACTCACAGTGACAACGGCATCAGATACCACTTAGCTGTTTTTGAACACCTTGCATTTTAGCAGCTTGCTTTAAACCTCAAGTGAAGTGCTCACTGTAAACATCCTTACAGCAGAGCACATAAACAAAGAATATTAAGTGCACTGAAAAGTGATTGTGACTGTTTATTTAATTGGAAATGGCCCAGATCTGGATAACTAGAATTAGGCACCTGTAGTCAACAACATTCTGTTTGACTCACAACTGACAGTAGCTCATTCTGTTTGCTGTTAACATACAGCACATACAGGGTCTGCTGAACACTGCCAGGACTTTTTCAGTGGGACTTCTGTTCAGTGTATAGATGCCTGAATACTGTAGTATTTATAATACTGAAGTTTTAAGGCGGTCTTCACAAGGCAAAAGGTGCTAGGAAGCTTGGCCACCCTTATATATGGATACATTTTTAATCAGTTAAAAAGCAAGTGAGCAAAATGAAAATGAAATAAAAATTTTAATTACAACCAATGTGTAATGATGTGGTAGCAAGTGGAGGAGTGGGCGTGCACTCATCCCCTCTGCTCAAGTTTGGTGAAGGTGGCTAAAACACCCACAGGGAAGGCTGTTTTAATTTTGACACCATTATTTGTCCTCTCAAAAAGGAGACATTCAGCACGAGAGGGAGGCAAGAAGACTTTTGTGAATGAGAGATGGAGAAAGACTGAGACGGAGAGGAAGTGCCTGTAGATGAGTTACATAAAGGTCATATGAAGCTCTGCAGCTTGCATCACAGTGCCATCTCTCCTCCCACCCCCCACCCACCCCCCTCCACTTCCGCTGCCATCCTCTGCCTCTCCAGTTTCAGTCACATCCTTTTGTCATCGTGATCTGTTCATTTTTGCCTCCTCCTATCTGATCCTGCGTTTCCTCTCTCCATGTCTCGTTCTCTCAGCCACTGCTGGCATGTCAACATCCTGTGTCAGCAAACGAATGGCAACCTTCTCTTTTCTTTTCTTTTCTTTTCTCTTCTCTTCTCCATCTTGCGTGAGCTGAGTATTGGGGGAGGCACCCTAGAGCATATACACACACATAACACACACACACTCAGGCTCCCACAGATCTGTGCTTTAATTGGTCCAGAATGGTTGTGGACTTTCTGCCAGGGCAGTGGGCGCATCGTAGCATGTGCCACACACACACACACACACACACACACACACACACACACACACACACACACACACACACACACACACACACACACACACACACACACACACACACACACACACACACACAGTGAAACACATTGAAAGACTTCTTTCCTATTTCTCTTTCCTAGTCTCTCTCTTTATTATTGTTGTCTGTTGTTCTGTAACTCTATACTGTTTCCATGGTTGCCAAATTACAGTAATAGACCTCTTCTCATAAACAACTCAACATATTGAAGAGCAAGGGTAAGTGATAATAAGAGAACATAGGGAGCAGGATATAACAGTGATACAATATGTGCTGGAGACCTATTATATTGCTTTTATGATGTTGCAATATTGATATCATCGTGTGATGAAGCATGTATTTAATGGAGGCATTGTACTATTTTGATCCATCAGTTAGGTTTAATACTCCTGCTGTTTTAACAAGCCATCCGTCTTTGCAGCCAATTTCAGATTAACAGTTAATGCAGCACAACTGCACTTGCCCTTGATTGGCAAACCTCCATAAACAGCTGCTTAAATCCTTCCAATCTGGCTGATTTAGAGCATTTGGACTGACAGACCCTGGGGAATTCCTCCACTGCTCTGCAAAGCAAGAGGTTATTCTTTTTTTTTTTTCATTCATGAAAATAAGCTCATAACTGAGCATACGGTTTGAATAATGAAGATGAAAGCCCCGTTTAAAAGCTGATGTCATTGCTTCCAATGTCAAATAATGGGCATTTATTATTACTGCAACATCATCTAAATGTGTGTAAGTGTGTGTGTGTGTGTGTGTGCCAGGTCAGCACATCTATTCCATCCTCGTCATCTTCGTCAGGTTATTTTTATTCCTGTCATTTAGCAAAAATTACTTCTCCTTCCTTGCCCAATAGAAATGTCATTTCATCCCTCCGGTACATCATTGTTATCACACACACATACACAAAGGTTCACACATAGGCGCTTACACACCCACACATACAGACTCCACACAACACCCCAGTGGGAATACATCACAGATCCAGTTGGCACTTGTTTAATGCTGACCCAACGGAATATATGTCCATCCCTCCAGTGTTTCCCTTCACCCTGAGGGCACAACGCCAGCGAGTTCCACGATCACCTACGTACATCAACACACAGCCCTGTATATTAATAATGATCCCACAGTCCTGCTGTCTGTCCTTTTACATACTCAACAACTCGGCTTGTCTGTCTGTCGGTAAGTCAGACTCCACATATGCTGTGTGTGTGTGTGTTCACGTGCAGACTCAGGGTTTTCTCTTTCCTGCTCACCTCTCAAAGCCCTGCAAATTCAGTCTCCATGGAAACGGGGGGTCGGTAAGGGAGGGGGTGATGTTGACTTCCTGACACCTTCTGTCCCGTGGGACACCAACTGTCAGCAACTCTGTATGTGTGTGTGTCTGTGCGCATGCGTGCATTTTTCCTCACATGTGATTAGTGTGATTTATAATAACGTGACCTGTACTGCATGAGCCTTAAATACTTACACCAGGTGCAAGTAGATACATATGAAAGCTTCCTTAGATGATTCATTTTGACACTTTCAAGGCTGCAGTGACTGTGTCTTTAATGTGTGTTGGTTGTGTGTGAAGCCTCAACCTTGATTGCTGCTTCTGATCACCTGCCAAAGCTAAGCCTCTCAGTGTGTTAGTGGGTCTGGCTGAAGGACTGTGTGGAGGTATCCCCTGTTCATTGGGACAGGAGGACAAAAGCAATGATAGACCCGGGGAGAACAAACAAGCTAGTGGGAAGCTAGTGTCGATGCTGTCCTGGATGTACTACTTGTTTCAGCCTCTGTGTACTTTGTTGCATCACCTGGGGTTGGGCAGTCAACTTACAATTTGCAGAGCAATCCTGTAATGGACCTAAAAGTACAACAACAAATTACATCTAACCCTAAAACAAGCAGTCACTGTCAGCACATGGTTGTGTCCTTTGTAGAGGTTCATTCTAAACAGAGGATAATGAATCATTTAAGTCATTTGGCAATGATATCAACAATTTGTTTGTTCCAGCTCTTTAAATGTTGGCAGGTTTTCTTGGTCTTCTATCATAGTAAACTGAATATCTTCGAGCTGAATAATTTTTTGATTGGACAAAGCAAGCAATATAAACATGTCAGCTTTACACGTTTATAGACCAAACAGTTGAGGGTCATTAAGAAAATAATCCACAGATTAATCAACAGTGAAAGATATTGCAGTTGGGGTCACAGGTACAGATGAAGGAGAGCTGTGTTGCAATGTTGGTTGCGTGGACATTGGCCTCAGTGAAGATGAGGGGAAAAACTAACAAAGTTATATGTAAGTGCTGTTAAAAATACTTCAAGAGGGAAACAAGAATTTGATCCATCACCTGAAACACAATAATGCCATGTGATATGATGAGTATATAGCCAAGTATATTTAATATGGGAGATATTTCGGTCTATATTGATAGTAGTGCAGCTCGACAGGAAACAAGGAAAGAGAGAGGGGATAACATGCAACAATGTGGAGATTGCATATCATGCATCTTATATGTCAAGAAATCTCATATATAGAACGTAGCGTACATTGCCTAAAAGGTTTGCTAACTACCTAATATGCACAGTTATGCTGCTAAAACATTTGAGGACAGAGAATCTTATGCACAGGTCTATTGGAAAATATACTGCTCTAAATATTAGTGCAGAGGTAGATGTGACGATTAATCATTTAGTCTATAAAAAATCAGAAAGTCCAAGGTGATCATAGAAGACTAAGAAAGCAAATATACACATTTGAGAAGTCAGAACAGTGGATTTTTTTTGGCACTTTAGCTTTTGTCAGATTCATATTTGTCAATTAATTTATTAAAGAAAAAAGAAGAAAGGAAAAATTTAGGAAATCAAGGAAATGAACAACAGAGGAGAACAGGAACACAGTGTAGAAGTTTGAAGATGTTTGAGCGGCTGGATTCATGCAACAGCCTCTGCATCCCTACCTGCCACACCCCAGCGTTGCCATGGATATTAGGCCTTGGCAGCACAGCTGTGTGTTTAGAGGTGTGCCAGGATGACATCATACAGTAGCTTGCTGAGAAGGTCTACTGCAGGCACATGGCATCTACAATATTTATAGACCCCCAGAACAGATGAGCTCACTCAGTCACTCAGTGTGACTGGCTTCACTTCACACACACACACACACACACACACACACACACACACACACACACACACACACACACACACGCACACACACACACACTCAAAGACACACACAAAGGGCAAAGAAGTGGCAGAGAAGTTACTCACGCAATCCATGCCACACCCAACCCCATAAATATTTTCTCATGTCTCCTCCATTTTTTTCACCCACTGGCCTTGAAGAGTGAATTGCACACAAGCCGACCATACAGACATCACAATATATGCAGTAATTATTAAACTACGGTCGGAACGACCCTGATTCAATTCAGGATTACTGTTAGTGTGAAAATATTAGAAAATACACACATATACACGGTGACGTTAAAAGCGTCTGTATTCTCAGTGAAAATGAGCTGCCACTGAATGAGTCATAAGGAGAAGGAATGGTACTTTGTTAGGGATTAAACTGATGGAAAATAAGGAGCTGCCACAGTAACCCTACACACACACGCACAGGCATGCACACAATACAGGCTCAAACACACACACAGTAAATGACCCCATTCTTCTTGAACACGTGCATATTACACACACAAGATTTAAATCCTCATATCCCAAAATAAAAAAAATAATTTCTTGGTAGATCAAATACTGTACATCAGTATAACAGCAAAGTATGATTGAGATTGACCACTGTGTGTCTGTGTGTGTCTCGATGTGTAACTGTGTGTGTTTGTGTGTGTGTGTGTGTGTGTGTGTATGAGCGAGTGACTGAATGAATGAGCGTGTGAGCTTGAGTTTCAAGGCTGGAGAGCTCCAGAAAGAAAAATCACATTTCATAAATAAATCATCCAGGGCCTTGTGATGGATGTGTACACACACACACACACACACACCTACACACACACACACACACACACACACACACACACAAGGCTGCGATGATTTATACCATGGCCATCATGGTACGGACCAGATTAGAGGCAAATCATTTTTAAAGAGCCGAGTGTTGCTGCGGTGTGTGTGTGTTTGTGCGTGTGTGTGTGTGTGTGTGTGTGTGTGTAGGATTGTGTGTGCGTGTGTGTGTGTATTCATGCTCCTAAGTCGGTGGCAGAGCCATAAGTGTCCTGTTGTCCAGATTGCTATAGAATCGGGACAAACATCCAGGGGAAATATAACACACAATAAAGATTTTCACAGCATTGCATTCCATGGCAAATAATAATTTAACCGTAAACATCTGTGTGTGTGTGTGTGTGTGTGTGTGTGTGTGTGTGTGTGTGTGTGCTTGTGTGCTTGTGTGTTGTATGTGTGGGAACACAGAGCTCAGATCTCAGTTGTTTTAACACTTCCACCTTCTATATTGGTTTAAAATGTGTCTACACGTCAGTGAATACACATCAGACTGTAGAAAGTGACTGTTGCAGTCTACATCAGGCCAGTATATATAATGTGTGTGTGTGTGTGTGTGTGTGTGTGTGTTTTGTGAGCTATGAAAAGAAAAGCCGAGTATTTTAGGAACCTGCGTGAGAGAAAGTCATTCGTGCTATTTTTCGTTGCTTCTCTCTCTGCTCTTCTCTCCTCGTCTCTCTCTCTCGCTCCCCTTTCTCATGACTCCCCTGTTGAGAAAGTTGCGGAATGAGGAAAATAAATTTTCACAGCAAACAGCATCACTTATAGGAAATATTTTAATATCAGAAATGAGAAAAGTATTCCTGTGAAATGTTTGTGTGCTTTGTGGCTATAAAGCTGCTAAAGTGTGTAATAACCGTAGCAGCTTTTCAATAAAGTACGCCTTTTCATCATGGTGTGATGATATTAGCTGTGGACCGCTGCCTTATTTTTATTTATTTAATTCTCTTTGGTGGTGGATACAGCTTTAAAGACACTCTTCATGTTCACTATGTTCTTTTTTGATAAACAAACCTATTCGTCCACTTATTCTTTGTTCTGATCGTTTTACTGTGGTGCAGATTGATCTTTATCATGTATAGCGGCCTAAAAAGGTTATCTTCAACAAACTAGCGATGAAATAGACAAATATGGACTCTTCCTCCTTACTAGCCATTTTCATCTATGACCGTTTCACACTGAGGTTGCAGTGGGATCTAAATGTACTGGGTTGTTCATACACTGTAGCTACCATCACCAACAGACTTCTTATTTTCTACAAATAAAGGCTGGAGGGATGCACATCATAAAAATAAAACGTTTCTCATGCCAAGAATGTAAAATAATATTCAAACCTGTTTTTAAAGAGAGAAACACTATTACAAGCCCCGCAGATCCACATGGAGAAGTTTTTGGAAAGATGTAGCCAGAGTGAAGCATCGAAAGCGACACCTCTCTGCCTGGATTTGATTTGGTTTGAAAATGGTGCTTCATCATTGATAGTGTGGACAGGGTTTGGCTTGTAGAGTCAGACATTGCACATAATATAATATACAGGCTGCATTAAAGCATATCACTGCAAAGTGTGGAAACAAAGGTGAATAAGAGCCACAACGCCTCCCATTGCCAAAAGCCATGTTCAGTTCACTGTTTTTTATTTATTCTGTTGTTTACAGTCTGGAGTCAAGTTGAAAATAAAAGTTTTACTTCTTCTGATTTTTAATTTTCTAGAGTCTTTGTACATAATGCAGGTGGCACATATAATATTATTCAGTTTCTCAATTTATAAAATAGGACTCTGGAGAGAGTCTGGACATGCATGCAAGGCAAACTGAATACAAGAACACTTGTGCATACAAATCCATGCCATTAATTAGCCCCAGTGCAAAATTGTAAACTGTGTATCCCTGACACAAGGGTATTGTAGTCCCATGGCATGTGTGGACTACAACGATGTAGGACAAGGAGTACTATGTATGTCACAAAGAAGTGGCATACATTTCTTTGTGTATGTCATAAACAATGATGCTATGAAAAAGCTGTTTTTTTGTACCAGTAGTTATCAACACTTAAATCCTTTAGCCTTGTAGGATGGATCAGAAGCCTTATTGAACAAATTAGATACATTTCAATCAGAATTTTATTAGAAATCTACTGTATACATGCTTTCATGCTCTTAAAAATATCTATAAAAAAAAACAAAACAAAACAAAACTGAGATTTCACATTTTAGCCACTGGTGATGGTTTTGTTTTCAGTCCTACACTCCATGTTTCCATCCATGTGTTTTCTGGTCTAAGAAGGACAGAAGCTGTGAGAGAAGGACAGGACAGCAGCGTGACACCTCACTTTCAGGCACCATGAGAGGCGCTCGTCGTGCCTCTGTCATTACAGTTACAGTTATTGTGGACTTACTGTAGACACACATGCACACACACTCACAGTGGTGTACAGTTACATCCGGCCACTGCAGTTTGTGCCCTGTGAAGGGCAAGAGCAGCGTTCCTGACCTCCACAAACACACACAAACACACGACACCTAGGCTACTCATTACTCTCAGCCATTTTTAGCTGCATGAAGGATTGGGAAGAGAGGAGATTGTTGCAAATGATGCCGGGTGTACCCATGGAGCAGTTTATTTACTCTGAATATGAAGATTAATATTAATACAGCTATGTTTGTTGCTTTCCTCTAGAATCATGATACGCTTTTATCTGCAAAACAGAGCAGCTGGGATGGACTGAGTGTGTGTGTTTGTGTGGTCTCTGGAGTATATGTGAGTTAGTTTGTGTATTTTTCAGTGAATGAGTCCGTGTGTTTGTGTATACTAAGGGGTTTATATAAAATAATCGACCAGACTTGACTGAAACTGTGTACGTGTTTATCATAAATTAGTTAACAATTATTTTATACGTGGATATTGTCTTTTATTTTTATTTAGAATAAACAAAATATGCTTAATGTATTTTTATGAGGATAAAATATCTTTACATGAATAGAAAGAGACATTTTGCCATTTCTGGAATAGACTAGCTCGTGTTGCATGTAGAGTTCGGATGTGAATGTGTATAGAAACGGAGCCTGTAAGTGCATCTGTTGTTTTCAATGATTGTGTGTATTGTGGTAGTAATAGGCTTCTCTTTGGATTGACCAGGAGCTTGAGGAGGACACAGTGAAGGAGAGATGGAGAGAGGTAAGCCGTGCTCTCCGACTGAGTGATGAGGACAGCAGGAGCGAGAGACAGAGCTGACACAGGTGCTTTAGGCAGGGGCAGAAGGGAGGAGGTGACAGAGGAGACTGAGAAAAACAAATGAGGAGAGAAGGAGGAGGAAGAAGAGAATGAGGAAGGTGTTGATCTGGAGGGATGAATCTTTCCAGAATGATAATTGTGTCTGATGCCTAGATGGCACAGAGAAGCAGCAATGTGTGCATAAACAAAGGTGCAATTTCACAGTTTTGTTCCAGTCAGTTTTACAGTTACACATTTTTACAGTTGCGATTTTAGTGACTTGCTAAAATCTCTCTAAACAGTTTCCTCCTTCCATCCGTTGTAATGAAGATAAGCTACTGATCATTAATCAACATGTTATACCTGCTCGTTTAAAACTGACAAAAACTGAAACGTAAAAATGTCAACTTGCTGTTTTATGGGAGGATTATGAGTTTGACCATCTCTTTCTGGAAGCGGTTACCAAACAACCAGCCCAGACTACAGGAAGTTACAGGTCCTGTCCAAGAAATGGTCTCTCTAACATGTTAATTAATGAGCTTTGGAGGTGCTCCACTGGCTGCTGGTTTCATATTTATTTTGCAGACATGAGTGTATAATCCATCTTCTCCTTTAACTCAAGGCAAAAAGCAATTAAGTCTATTTCCCAACACGCCTAACTCCTCTTTTAATATTCCATTAAAAACATAGTAGTATTGAACAACAATCAATGATAAGGCAGCAAAAGACAAGATTAAGACCAAATTAAGTTTTGGTGACCAAAACAATATTTCATATTAAATCTTCACATGGGTATTTATTTATCTTGGTGTTTTGTTTTTAAAGATGGATGCACAGCCTTATTTCAGTCTCATATTTGTGACACTGAATGCAATTTTCAGTAGGATTAGAGCATTACAGGAATAATACAGAAACTAATTCAGCATTTCTAATCGTTTTGTCAGATTTATGGAAAAAATAGTACAATAATGTTGTTTGTCTGTGGTTTGGTTCCAGGGTGCAGATGTTAACTCTCTTCTGAAACCAAACCTAGTGATGGTGGGATGGGGGTGGGTGCCCTCTGCTCCATGTTATGTTATAATGTAAAATGGCTGCTCTCTGTCGAGGGAAGGTTCAGCTGAGATAAGCAACGCATGAGAAAAATAGAGAACAGAGGGAGAGCAAAGGAAGAAAAAAAAGGATAAGAGACCAAGCGCGGAGGAGCTGGAGTGGATAGAGTGTGAAAGAAGTAATCAGGTGTAGTTAGGCAGCGCAAAAAGGGAGAGAAAAATGTGAGTGGCTGTCAGATAAAAAAAATTCTTCTGCAGAAAATGTGGTTTCAAATGTGTCAAGTTTCTGGTGTTTTTGTCAGTGCTATTGATGTGCATATGTGCCTTGTGTTTGTGTGTTGAGTGCCAGTTTTTGTGTTTCTGTCTCTGACTATAAAACAACAAAGACTGGCTCCCACTGATGTCAAGGACAGGAAGTTATCACCATACACAAACTATTGCTCGCTTCTCTTGCCACTCTTCCTGTTTCTTCACTTCACTTTCTTCTTCATCATGAACCGAAATCACTCATTGCACATTGTTTGAATTGTTTTAAACCTCTTCCAAGTGCAAATCTGATTATCTGGCTTCCTCACAAACATATTTTGCGTGATAATTTAAAGGGCTAGTTTGCTATTTTTGTGTGTGTACCTCATGCTGCCAGTAGGGGTCTCTGTGTCACCACTAACTCAGGCGGCAGCAGTGACCAGTGCGTTTGGCCACTCAGAAGATGTAAGGCTGAGGCTCCAGCCTGCAGTGAGCTGCTGTCAGTTAATGGTGGAAGTCACCACAATCACTAAAGGATGTTTTGATATGTGCAGACTTCTCTGTCTCACTGATTCATCTTCTCTCTCCTCTGAACACTGTTTCCCTGACAACCAGGTGCAAGCACATAGACCCTCTGACAGAAACCATTTTCACTCTGTCTTTTTCCACATTTATGCACAGCCACTCCCAATAGTTATGATGTTAAATGAACATTTTTGTGCATCTTTTTTTTTCACTGGTACCTAGAATATAGAATCAGTGAGTAGGTGAGCTCAGGAGGTGGTGAAGCAGAAGATAATAGTGGGATGAGAATTACTGAATGAACAAACACAGGAGGAATGCAGAATGAAATTAATGAACTGTCAAATCAGTTAGAGTAATAAGACACTGCTCGTAACTTAATCATAAAGACATTCTACTGTAATGTACTTCTTACACCCCATACTAAACCATTTTGGTGGAGGTGTATCTTTGCAGAGTTGGAATTAGAATCAATTTTATTACCCAAGTATGCGGACACACACAAACAATGCGCTTGTTGTTCTCAGTAGCTCTGTACTAAGTGTATACTTTATAGATTACTCTATTGACAGAGGTGTGTAAGTATACTGAGAGTATATGTACAGTATGCACAGTCTGTTTAGTGTGCTCCAGCTTTTTACTGAAAACCCAATATCACACAAAGTTGTTGAACTTGTTTCATGTGGAGTTAGAAAACTTTCCTCACATCTGCTTAAGAGATTCTCAAGAAATTCCTCTGCATGTCAGATGTTATTGAGCATTAGAATTTTAGTGTAAACACACATCAGAGACACATAAAAAAAACTAGAAACAGTGAGGGGTGTAAGTGAGAAGCAGTGTCAGTATCAGCAAAATTACTAGAGAAAGGACTAATAAATAATGATAATCAGCTTCAGAAAAGTCAGGGCCCTTGCAAGAGAGATTTTACAAAAGTGAAAATATGGGTCAAACCCCACAAACATCTCAGTCCTACATTTCCCATAATGCAACGTGATAGTCTTTTGTTAGACCCTTCATTTTCCTGGTTATGGCCAATGTCAGTTTCCCTACTTTGTACAGCAGACTCTCTGTTAAAACAGTGTCATTTTCAGGATCAGACCCAGATTATTCAGGTGACGCTGCCAGAGGAATTTTCTCAGACTTGACAACGCCACAGGAGACACTATACAACTGTTTTTAGGATGTGCGGTACTCTTTGTCGTGAGCAAATTGACTTTGATATGTAAAATCAGTGCAGTGCCTCTAATAATTGTGTTATCTACTGTAAAAAGCAAAAAAGCTTTGGCATTCTGAATGTGTGATAACACAGATCATGAAAATGTGACAGAGTCAAACAGTCTAGAGTCTACATTTCATTATTTAGGTGTCCTTATATAGCTTTGCTGCACAACTGTCATGGTGTGTCACGGTACCAAAAAGAAAGAATAAAAATTTAGCAGATGACACTAACAATATGGTGATAAAATATACTTGATATTCTTTACAGTGTAAAAGCACCGGAAGGGGTTTCAGACTCCAGTCAAGTGCAAGCACTGTGAAATCCTACTGAGAGAAGAGGGACGAAACAGGCTGCCATTTATAAATAGAAAGAATCAGCACGCACAATGTCACGCTGGAGGAAAATGGGTCTCTTGAATTTGTGCTGAGTAAGCAGTGACTGGAGTTTTTATTAAGAGGAAATAGAGCGTTTAATTTCATGCTAATTCTTGGCATTAGTTCCAAATGTGACTTAAAAACTCCCTCTGAGTGCCTAAACTTTCATGGCCCTGTCCGTATGTATGTGTGTGTGTGTGAGTCTGCGTGTCTGTGTGTGTACGTGTGTGAGCAACAGAGAACAGGTGGCCAGAGCCCCCAGCAGTCCTTGTCTAAACCCTGCCTCTTCCTTCCTCCACGAGCCACTCTGTCTCCTCCTCCTCCCGCCATCCTCATCATTTCTGTCTCATTCTGTCTTTCTCTCTGATCAAAATCATACGTTTACCTCAACCCTGCATTTCCCCCCTTCTTCTCAGCCTGTCCATGTTTATCTATCTCCCTCTACTCCCTCTTTTGTCTCTCTCTCTCTCTCTCTCTCTCTCTCTCCCCCTCGCTCGTCTCTCGTCCCAGGCTGTAGTTAGAGCAGGCTGACTAGCGGAGAGCTGTTGTCCCGGCGGAGGGCAAGGGGAGCAGCACAGGAAATCTTATCCAGCCCTTTTGCACTCAGTGTCGACCAGGACTCAGAGGAACTAGCCCTCTTTTCCACCTTCTTCACCCTCACTTCCCATCCCTCCTCATCCTCTTCCCTTCATCTTCTACCTCTTTCTCTTTTTTTTTTTTTTTTATATGGGGGGTCTGTTTGAGGGATCTGATATGTTTAGCCTCCACCATGAACCCAACAGTGAAGATCCACCTTCAGAATGGGACCCACTTTAACACCTACATGTACCAGGTAGGGACTCAGCACCTGTACAGTTTTTGGATATTACCAGTGAGGGATTGCCTCCAGCTCAAATAGCTCTCTCTGCAGTTGCCACATGTCCTTGCCTGAGTATTGATTTCAGTGCTGATGACTCTTTTCTTGGGCTGAGATATGGCCTCTTCTCCACCTCTTTCTCCCCTCCTCCTCCTCCTCCCTCGTTTTCACCACCATACCTCAATCAAGCAGCAAACAATGATTAATGCTTCTGAGTCATGAAAATTGCATATCGGTTTAGAAATGTGGACACTCCCCCTCCACTAATGTTTTTCCCTGGTTGGTGGTGGCTTGCTGTATGTTTTCCACCTCCAATTGTCCATGAAAATAAAGAAGAAGAATATCTGTCATGCACTGGTGGGGAATTATCTCTATTTCTGTGACTGTGGTGCGTGCCTGACTTACCCTATGTTTATTACAACATGCACGCGAGAGACAAACTCTACTGATGCGCAGCAAAAACTCTTTGTGTTTCTCCTTTCATCCAAGCGGAGGAAGTACTCCCCTCTCATCCTTCCTCTCTTTCTTTGTCCCTTTTTCTGGTGCAGGTTTTGCTTTGCTTCAATGAAGAAAACTGGGATACATGAATGGATGCTATTCTGGTCTCAGGCCTTCGATGGGCACAGAGGAGGAGAGAAAGTTAGAAAACTTGCAGGGATGTGACACCTCTTTGTCTGCTGAACCATAAGAAAGGGATATTTGGGAAACAGAGACAGAGCTGATGTGTCAACTCTGCAGTCTCTTCGATGGCTGTAAAAATGCTTTTTGCTGCGTCAATCAACTTTATGGCCAATAATCAGGCTATTAAATGACTGTTGATATGCATGTTTTTATTGTGGTGGGTTACTGGGTTTCCTCCAGGTTTCATTTAAACCCTTTCAAGAGTGGTTAGAACTTTTTTTTTTTTTTCGAATAACTTATGATTTCAAACAGAAATCCCAGATTTTCCGAGTAAACCTCAAAAAGGTGTTCAGAGTGGGATTTACTGAGCTGTGTTTACACCAAGCATATTTTCTGTTGTGTTATCAGCATTTCAGAAGTGAGTCCAGAGCTGGCACAGCTTCAGTCAGTATTGGTATTATCCCTAATGTGCCTCACTTAGGCTGATTTGCTCACGACTCTCTGTGATTTTGCAGAAGCCTAATTTTACTACATCTGTCACAGCCATGAAGAGTAATAAAAAAAAAAAATAGTGTGATGGGGGGTTTTTTTATGTCCCATGTTCTGCACCATGAACGGAAGTTTTTAAAAAAGTTTTCAGTCAGAGTTGTTCCTCCAGAGCACCAGTCAGGGTGGAGATCTGTCAAGTGCTGCAGTCAGCTGCTTCTCTCCCTGGTCTCGAGAGCTGTCACACCGTCACGCAGAGGGAAAGTCTCTCAGCGGCTTTGTGCATGTTTGTGTTTTACTGTGTGCGCGCGCCCGCATTGGATGTGCGTCGGCGTACGTCTGTGTTCATCCGATGAAACGTTCAGGCAAAGTTTGTATGCTGCTCAAACACCTCACTTTCCTAATGAGCCGTTGCCATGGCGCCACCCTGCACACTGCTGCCGTTGCCACAGATTGCTCACTGCCTACTTAGGGCCAACACCCAGGCAAGGTGCTGTGGTGCTGGTGTGTGTCACAGTTCTTGTGTGTGTGTGTGTGTGTGTGTGTGTGTAGATGTGTGTGTGAGTGTGTGTTGGCTTAAGATTTGTCAGAGGAAGGTCGAGTCCACCTCTCTGCTGTTTTCCGCCTCACCCTCTCTCTCTCTGCAGTGGTGAAGAGTTACAGAGCTGTGATATCTGAGTCTCCCCGGGGACTCACTCATTCTCCAGTCCCAGACCCTGCATTCATCTTCACTGTGGCACTCCTTAGTGAATTACCACGATTTACATCAGAGTTAATTTAGTGTCTTTTGGTGCGCGCAAGTAAAAGGAGCTCAGTCATTATGCACAATCTCTGATGAGGTATCTCTGTTCTTCTCTGCCTCTCCACAGCAAGTGATAACTTCTGTAGTTTTACTCCTGAAGCTTAATCTTTATTAGTGATTCTAATTGCATTTGCATCATAGAACTTGCACCACATTTCTACAGAATTGCTCAAATAAACACCTTGGTTTGGTTTCCTTGGCTTCTGGGTCTATTTTCAATGTAGTTAATTCAGTCAGACATTGCTGTGTTACTGTGAAGGTCTAAACTCAGTATTAAACAGAACTGACTTCTGCATTACTATTACTGAACAACAGAGGGAAAAGCAGGAAAAGCTAAACTGATTAAGCGATTTTAGCGACTACACTGAGGCAGGGCTATCTCACGCCCACTCTTGTATTCAAGAAATATGCAGAATTCATCTGCTCAGGTTTTTCTGGCTTGTCATTTCTAATATCTCTGACAAATAGAAAAGGCCAAATCCCAAGTCTTACTAATGCGTGAACACGTTTTAAATGCAGCAACATTTAATTGAATCCAGGATGTGTTCCTGTTTTTGGAAATGCAAATTGCAATCTGACTGCTTGTGATGTGCACTTCGAGCTGTGAACATCCTCCGAGTGGCATAAATGAAATCACAACCTTAACCCTGTGAATCATGCGACGTGTGAATGAGTTAATAATCATGTTTACAGTTTCAGTCTCTTTCCTTTCTTGCTTAGTCACATACTTTCCTCTTTTCCTCTCCTCCCACGAACTGACGCTCACAGAGACGACGCTCCAAGTCACCGTTCTCAGTCTCTGGGTGACATCGATTTATATTTGTTTTGGCTTCATTCTCCTGTCTTGTTAAACTACCCACACACAGCACAAGAACTGTTGCTATAAAGTTAGAGGCTGTGCGTTGTCAGTGCATGAGTCACTTTAAAAGCATAATTTACTGTATTTGTAACGTTTGATGCACTCCATGAGTTTTTTGACAGCATAGTGTTGTAATGTACTATTCTGTTTGTTGTATACTACTTTGCCAGTGATTTCCTTCTTCTCACAAAATGACCTTCAAAAACCTGAAGAAAACAGTTGTGTTGTGTTGCCAAGTTATTCTGTGTGTGTGGGCAAAGAGAGCTGTTGAGAAAGCAATTGTGCGGTAGGAGGGAGAGTTTTCTAAGGGAGTACATATTGTATTCAAAACACAGCAGATTGTCTGGTTGCATTGCAGCACATTTAACAACTAAACATTTACTCAGTTTACAGGGAAAAAGCTAAGAATATGTTGCAAAACAACTAAATGAGTACAGAAATACAAGATGCATGACAAAAAATTGCTTTCTTTACATTTAGTGAATGGATGAGGATGCAATCGCTCACTCATTTAGCTATCCTCAGTGGACACTAAAAGAAAAGCCTTTATAGTTATCACACTGAAACTGTGTTGGCTGCCTTTCTCCAAGTTGTCTCATAAGTGACATTGTGTGCCCTGGTTCCTTCATCTATGAGTCTTTAGAGCCTCTGGGCTGCAAGGACAAACCTTGGGTACAGCAGCTCATGTGATCAGAGGCACTGTAAAAATTACATTGCTCCAAGTAGACTTGTAACTGTTACTGAGTAACTACATTTGAGCACACTCTAAGGTCTCTAAAGGACTCAAGTCTGTAATTTTGTTTTCACGCAGATTTTGGAAGATCTAAAGATCTATGAACGAGACGATGGTCACTCTTTTAGCACTACTATAGACTGGAGAGGGACTGTTTGAGTCTGAGGGATGGTTTGCAAAGTATTAGAAGGCAGTCTTCCTCACTTCAGTATCTACCCGTGGGGTATCAGGAGTTAGCCTGGAATCTGCTCTGATAAACAATAGTGAGAAGAGGAGTGATGTACTGAGGCAGCTTCAGTTGGACACATTTAGAGGAATTTACAGTGATAGTAGACTGCAGGTTTCACTGGAGCTTTTAAAAGTACTGTGAACACTATTGGCATTGGGCTGAGGACTGGAGGGTCGAGGGGCCACAGTCAGTTTCTTCAACTGGAGCTTTACTGCAGAATAACAAATAGGAAATAACTGACAAACCCAAAAATGATCACATCATTTGCAAAGAGTGCAGCAGCACCTGCCTCCCAAAACCTCAGTGTACTGCTTGTTATAGAGTCGACTCTACCGTTCACATCTTTTATCGTGTCGGGAATAGTGAGGGGGCGATTTCCGACTCAGCTCAGGTGTGTGGTGTCGGTTAACTCTCCACAGTGTCGACCTCTGTGCAGATCACAAATTCACAGCTACACACAGACACACATACACACACACACACGCACACAGAGAAACAAGTATAGACGGATAAGCACACTCACAATAAGCCTTATATTTTCTAGATTGTATGTATGTGTATGTGAGAGAGAGACTGAATGTACAATTTTTCAGCTTTTTTTTTTTTTTTTATCCGAACACACTCCAATCTCTCTCCCTCTCTGCGCACACACACACACACACTGCATTTTTTTCATCCTTTAATCCCAAACTGCTTAAGGAAGCGAAGGGGAGAAATCCCTTTACAATGTCTGGGCTCAGCAGTGTTTGGTAACCACTCGCTATCTCACATTGTGGTTGGAGGCAGAAGAGCAGCGTTCCTCTAGACGCCCAGAACCTTCTTTCTGCTCTATATGATATACTCTCTGACAGATGTCGAGGTTGTGTTGTCAAAGAGCCGCGTCTGTATCTGACTGTTGTGTGAAGTTGAATAAACATCCTGGGATTTTCAAAGCTCACGTAGTTTTGGGGGGGGGGGGGTTACGATTGCATAGTGCACACGGTGATAGCGCACGTGTGCGTGTGTGTGGGTAAGAGAGAACAAAAGCAAAAGCAGTAGGAGCTGCCAGAGGGAAGGTGTTAGACAGACCTTCATGAGAAATTAAATAGAGAACTTTTTTTTTTTGTCTTGACAGTGATGTGTTATATTTTATATATAACACTTGTCTGTTCTGTTATATAACTCCCCCTTAACAAAAGTTATGTATTCATACATTTATCTATTCTTAGTTATTTGTCAGGGCATGTTTCTCGCATTTGTTTTTGCTTTTTTGGGAGTATTCAAACAGTTCATGGGGAGGATGCAGAGAACTCCTAAAAGGCAAAGGGATGACGGGATGAAGAGATAAACTAGAGAGCGCAAGAGGCGGCCTGTTGAGCCTTTTTGCCATGATTGAAAGAGACAGTGAGCTGTAACATCTGTTGGTGGATTTGAGCTGAGCTCCTGTCTATTGGTGCTCCCCTGTGGAATAAGGGAAAGTAAAATGAACAAGCTGACCCATTTTCCCCCTTTCCTCCCATTGCTCCTTCCCTCTCTATTCCTCTATTCCCTCTTCAGCCCCCGCCCTCAACTTTACTGTCTCATTTTTTTTTTTGCTTGCAGCACGATGGGCAGGGTCACTAGAGATCCAGAAATTTGTGAGTTTGTATGTTTGTGTTTTTCATTTTGCTCAAATCTGAATTCTTTGATTTACACGATCTTTGTTGCCAACTCAGCTCAGCCACTGTGTGTATTTGTGCTTTGCCTTTCCCATTTGATTTAATGTTGCTTTTACATCCCATCCACATAGTAAAACACTACAGGTCAGTTTACAGCACTTATTGCAGGAAAAACATTAAAAGCACGGGGCAGGTTTGGGGAGACACATTGACTGATGACATGCAAATTGATCCCCTGATTGTTGGCTACACTTGCTTCTGCTGTGTCTGATAAATAGCATCCAGGGCATTTGACACAGAGGCCTCTAGCTTGATGGAGGTGTGGTGGAGTAAACATAACTTTACAGTACATAACTTTATTTGAAACTGATAAAAATGGTCCATTCACGACTAAGCTCCACTAGCCTCCAGACAAAGAAATATCCACTGTTAGCTGCTACAGTACTCAACTTGTCATCTTAAAAAAAGGAAAACAAATCTATGTTGTCAAATTAGTCATTCATAGTGTTTTTTTTTTAACCAATGACAGTAGAACAGTAGGACAGTAGAGTCATTACCACCAGTTTACCACTGTTAAAACTAGAGGCCAGAATGTGTCACAAGGCACAAGCATACTGTTCGCTGCCCTACATTGGGGACATTTCTACATTTGCCTGGAAATGCTGTCCTGTTCTGGTTTCACTTGACTTGTTGACAGTCCAGGATCAGGTGGCTGGTGTATTGTTTTACTAGCATTCTCAGCGAGCCCTGCCATGCAGTGTTCCACCGTCTTTGCCACAGTTTAAAGGCGACAATGTGGAATATTCCTGATTTCAACGTCTCTTGGTCAGGCCCAGTGTTTAGGTCATCAGTGACAAATGTGAGACCAAGAGTGCAGTGTCATGGCTGCAGGGAGTACCACGGCTGTACGGCCGTGCGTGTGTGTTTGAGACAAGCAGAGAGAGAATAAGCCTCTGGGTATTGGTTTGGACTAAAGCCAAGCTCACAGGAAATGCCAACAAAGCACCAAGAGATGTTCAAACAACATGCACACACACACACACAATCAGACTCACACATACACATACACACACACACTCGCACAGAGGCACACACTTCAGTGACCAAACAGCCATCTCTATCTCTGCTCCAGAACCACAGAAAATATTAAAAAATCAACTTCCAACAGGAACAGCAGCAGGATTAGCTTCTCATCTTGTGTAAATCTAACTAATGGCAGACCGAATAACGGAGTAACAGAAAATCGTATGGGCAAGTGGATTATTAAGTATGGCTCTAAGACATGAGAAATGACTGCTTAGATAGCAGCAAGAGACCATTTCTGAAATATTATTTGTTATATCCAAGAAAGACAAAAGCAGGGACGGACGTTTCACTTTTTCCTCACTGATCTGAAGAGACTTGTGAGGATCAGTTTACACTGATGATTTATCTGAGCAGGACAGGATTTGGGGACTTTATAATCCCAGACCAGAGCAGGTGAAGCTTATCCTTTTTAGTGAAAGACATTTGACATTTTCAGTTTTTGTAAAACTCATTACAGCCGTTTAAAATGTTTTGTCTTACAGTGATAAATGGGTAAGTTGTGTTGTACCAGGTTCATAGAAATCAGATTTTCAGCCAGTCCATTACATTGCTAACATTTTTAAGTACTCTATTGTTGGTGTGTAACTAGACTATTTTAAGATCACTTTTTTTTTTTAACAAGGACTTTGTCGTAACGTCTTCACAGACCTTTGACCACTGTGATTTTAAAGGACTTGTTCACCCCAAAATGAAAGATTGCCAGGTGAAATGCCATAAAAGTTTATATACTGTAAAAACCAAACACACAGCAGAATACTGCTGCAGCTCCATCGCAACGTTCCCCCAAACTATTAAAGTTAATGGAGCCATCCCCATACAGCTCCAAAAGCACATAAAATGCCCGTCAAATTTGCAATATGTGGTTGTTCGTGGGGCTGTGAAAAGGTGTGAGAAGCTGTGAAACTACATGAAGTAATCCACTGCACACTCAACAGCAGAGGTACTGTACAGGAGAAGTACATTTTTCTACTGAGAAGTAATTTTTCACTTAGTGGGCCCAGATATATTTTTGTTTGCTTAGCTTAGCATAAACCAAATTACACATAACCTAGAATTGATTAGTCCGCTTTAGAGGTTCTGGCAAGTGGATTTTCGTCAGTCTTCTCAGATAACTCTCCAAAATAAAGCAAACAAGTGTTTTTCCAAAATGTTCGACGATTCTTTTAAGTGGTTTTTCAGCTGACATACAGGTGCATAGATAATGACTGAATTATTATGTTGGGGTGAGCTAAACGTTTAAATTGCAGGAAGGATACCGTTCCTCCTGAAAACATACTATGTTACAGTATCATATTGACCAAAGGCTCAATAACATCTCACAGCTGCATCTGCACTCTGTGCTGTGCTACCAGTTTGTACAAAGTGGCTGAAAATTGCTTCAAACGTGCTGTTTCTGACACACTGAGTGGATCCCAACCAACCAGAAACCACTGTGGTCCAACTTCAAGTCACTCATCGGTTTTTCATATGTTGCTGTTAAAGGACATCAGGAGCGCTTGAAAGCTTCAGAGAAGTGCACAGCCTTCTTTAAACACAGAGGAGCCTGAACAATGAACATCAATAAATCAAATTGCTCTCAAGTGAAATATGTGTGACATACACACAGAGCAAAGAATTCAAATTGGATTATCTGTTTTTTGTTTAATTAAAAAAAAATTGCATCTTCATCAGGAGTTGCATTTACTGGATGTGTATGATTGTCAGAGAGAAAAGGGATGGCGCTGTGCTCACTGTTCTCAGTTCTCTCAGTTGTATTTATATTTACTTTTTGTACAATATCATGAAGAATATCTGAACATTTTGATCAGAACAGTTCATAATGTTCAAACATTATGTTTAGAAAATCATTTTTCAGCCTTATTATTTTCACTGCTGCGGATATGAAGGAAAATCTATTTCTTGGTAATGTTCTTTTCTAAAAGAAAAAAAAAAAAAAAAGTATTTTAGAGGTACCGCTGCCATCAGGCCCAAGTCCACTTGCAGTTGCTACTGTAATTTTATGGCTTCAAAAACCCCGAGGTGGCTACTGAGGTGGGAAGAGTGGCACAGCTGAGGTTGTGTTTATGCAGATCAGATAACGCAGTGCCACCACCTGCTCAGACCACCTCTTATCGCAGGTGCACAGAAAACATTTCCCATTCAGCATCTCTCGGACGAGAACTGTTTTCTCTTTGGAGAGCCCAGCCTGCACTGCCTATTATTTAAGTCTGTCCCAACTTCAGCTGCTGATAAAGTATTCCTCCCACAGGTACTAACATTTTCCTGTGCTGCTCTGTGCCAGGAGTGTGCTTGTGCCTCTGGTCACCAAAAACTGCAAACACTGATAACACTGATCAGGCACACTCACTTGTGTTTGCACCCTAAGATAACAGCTGCCGAGTTTCACAAAAGTAGAGCCCGTAATGTTGATCTGTGAGACAGTATTAACCTCTGTATGCATGTTACGTCTGTGTGTGTTGTGTAGGAGTTTGCCACCCTGACGAAAGAGCTGAACATATGCCGGGAGCAGCTGCTGGAGAAAGAGGAGGAAATATCTGAGCTGAAAGCTGAAAGGAACAACACCAGGGTACGTGTGTGTGTTTGAGCGTGTGCATGCGCAACTGAGTGGTGATGCTGATGAAAACAAATAATGTTTCTAAGCTTGAAATTAGTATTCTCTTTGGATATGCATGCATGTGTGTGTTTGTGTGTGTGTGTGTGTGTGTGTGTGTGTGTGCTGTAGCTGCTGTTGGAGCACCTGGAGTGTCTGGTGTCTCGTCACGAACGCAGTCTGAGGATGACAGTGGTGAAAAGACAGGCACCCCCGCCATCTGGAGTCTCCAGCGAAGTGGAGGTCCTCAAAGCTCTGAAGTCGCTGTTTGAACACCACAAGGCTTTGGATGAAAAGGTGGACTCTCACGCACAAATGCACACATACACACACACACACACACACATAAGAGCTACAGTCTGTTCTAACAAATTACTGCAGCGGGAAACAATTCCCCCATTTGGTAACTTCAGGACACAGTATTTCCATCAGACAAATCATATGCACCATATTGTTGCTACAACTTATTTTTAATCAGAATTTCTGTCTTCTCTCGCTAATTAATTCTGATCATTTCGGTTTTATTGTCTTTTTTTTCTCATTGTTAAGCTGTTAACGAACCTCAACACTTCCTGAGTTTCACAGTAAAAGTCCTCCATGAAAGGGAAGAGATTATTGCTGAAAAGCTTTTAATGTGAAACAGATGGAGGAAGTCTTAAGTTTTAATTAAGGGCAAACAGCAGCAACAGCAAATTACAGTAAGTTAGCAAACGGAAGCAGATGGAAAAATGGAAGAGAAATAAAATATGATAATTTGGTAATATAATAGGGAAATTAAAAATAATTAAACTGCTTCTATTTCCATTTAAGGTCAATAAATGGCCCCAGTCACTGTTTTAGAAATTACAGTGCAAAACATTTTATACCAGCAATTAAAGTAATTTGAATGAATGGTAAGACCAAATAAATCTCTCTATTTCCAAATTTAAATTCTCATTGTTCCTCAATAATATCTAACCATACTCTTGCAAGTTCATACCAGCGCTCTGCTTCTACATAAGCGTGTCCTCATGTTTCTGGACTTTGTATTGATGTGTGTTTTCTCTGTGTTTTTCTCAGGTGCGTGAGCGGCTTCGTGTGGCTCTGGAGAGGGTGGCCACCCTGGAGGGACAGCTAGCAGCTACGACACAAGAGGTGTGGTGTGTGTGTATGTTAATGTGTGTGTGTGTGTGTGTGACTATGTGTATGTGTTCCTATGCGTGGTTATTGGTAAGTAAAACATCTGTTCAGGCCCTAGCAGACATCTGTTGAAGCCTCCTGTCTGATCTGATATACACTCCAAGTGTCATTCTGGGTGAGAGGCTCTGTCTTCTCAGCCCTCTGTTCAAGCGCACACACACACACACACCTACACACAAACTAGCCCTCTGCACTCATCTATTTAAAAATGTCATTAGAGAAATCACTCCAAAGATAAAATTATTCTAAATAGTCACAGCAGACTCGGCTGAAGCAGAATCCCAGTGGGTTATATAAGATTTAAAGTCAAAGCTTGTTAAGTTGCAGCCATCATACAGTTTTATAAGAGGAGCAGACCCTCATTGAAGCAAACCCTCCCTCTTCTATTCTGTGCATAATTCATTTTTTGCAGAGATGCACAATATGGTCGAGCATGTTGTCTGAAACATGCTGGCAGCTCAAGAGCCGGGCTTCCCTTCGGGGAGGCTGCGTTTTGTTCTTTGATTCGCTGAGGGAAAAGAAAAGGTAGTAAACGTGTGAGTTTGTTCATTGTTCTTTTTTTTTTCTTTCTTTTTAATCTACTTTGCAGTTGAACATGGTGAGACAAAGGAAGGATGGTGACTCAGTGGAGCGAACAGATGGATCCAAACCTACATGGAAGGTCTTCCTGGCTGTGTGATTGTTTTTCTGCTCTGTGCTTTATTTTGTGTCTGACTGTAGTATTTGTCTGTCTGGCTGTTGGTCACTATCTTTGTATCTTTTTTTCTGGTTTTCTCTCACACATTCGTGCTTCTACTCACACACACAAGTCTATGGAGCTAAGAGTAGCACAAATCCCCCATTGCTTTTCTGATAATTCTGGTAACTTTAGTAGCTCTTGCTCGGTGTTCAGGTCCTGTCCTCCCTGGTTTGAGGCTCACCCTGAAACAAGCACACATTATGTAACTGTGTCTGGGTCCGTCCACAGGGAGTAACTAACCTCCTCGTGATTAAACAGCAGGGCCTGTTTGTATCTGGAGAGAACTCTCCTTCTTCTGTACGGGTGAGCTGCAGAGGAAGAACAGCAAAAGATCCACTTACTTTGGCTTTTAGAGATAAAGAAAGCAAAAAGGAAATTGTCAATATGTTTTTATTTAAAGAATAATTAAACTTGATAAATCAATAACTTACTCTTAAGAAAGGATGAGAGCAGGGAGATGACTGTATCAAAGGATGGCCGCAGGCAGATAAGATGAGAGGATTGGCTAGAGTCCGAGCATTAAGAGGAAGAGAGTAGGTTAGATATTTCTGAGTGTGAACTGTGCAAATGTACATTGTCTCAGGGCTTTTATCCGTGACCCCCGCTGTCCTGCTGACAGTTAACGCAGTTACTGATGTTGCCACTAGCGCCCTTTAGGGGACATTTTTATTCAAAACACCATAAAATTATAATTGCCACATGTACTTTTTCAATAAAGTTGTTTTGGACCCCAAACCAAGACAATCTTAGTTCCATGTCATACCCAGTGTTTGCTACAGATTGTCAGTCGAATGGGACTGTACAATGCTGTTTCCAGTGTCACTGGGAGTAAAGCTAATGACTTTATATGGCTAAACTTAAGTACAATTACACAAATCACCAGGTGTGCTTTATTACACAGCTTCACACCATTAACTGTATGTCCCCCAGTGTTTGTGCGTATGTTTATGTTTCTGTAAGGTACTCATAAGCAGGCAAAATGGGAACATGAGGAAGTGGAGGGGGTCCTACTAACTTTGGTTACCCACTGTGTTGCCTGTCTGAATATATGTCCCCGAAGGTTTGTTTAATTAAGGCCCTGCAATTAACTGCACTTTGAGCTGTGAAGAGAAGCGAAACAACATCAAAACAACAACATGGCAGCCTCACCTCACATAACCCACCCTCATATGCATAAAAACCGACACTTTTATCTAGGTCATCGGCTCTCCAACAACTCTCAATCTGTTATCTGTGTTACTGAGTCCTAAGATACTTTTGACATTACTGTGTGTACAGTATATACCTATTAATTTGTGCGTCCTCCTTACAGAGACTGCCCAATGGTTCCATAGACGCTCACGATGATGGCAGCCGGGTGTCCGAACTTCAGGAGCTGCTGGACCGAACCAATAAGGAGCTGACCCAGAGCCGAGAGCACTCTGCCAATCTAAACGCCCGCGTGGCCGAGCTCGAGGCAGAGCTTGCAAACGCACGCCGAGAACTGAGCCGCAGCGAGGAGCTGTCAATCAAACAACAGAGGGAACAGAGAGAGGTGAGAGTAAAGGAGGAAAGCACAGAGAGAAAGGGAGAAAGCTCAGAACAGAGGCTTTCAAAAACTCAAAGCTTTTTAAGTAAAAAGCTAATAAAACTTTACATTCTCTTCTTTTGTTGAAATAAAACATGAAGCTATATTAATACATTACTATATCATTATATTAAAAAATACACCTCTGTTACCCATATCATTGAAAATTCCCACTACAAGAGAGAAACTGTGCATGACAGTAAATGGAGAGTGGCTGCACATGCACAGTATTGTGTGCTCTAGCAAAACCACAACTGTTTAACTACATGCCAGTATTATCAGGTAGTATGGGTGTATAGGTGTGAAACAATGACAAAACACGTGTAAGAAGTAACCACATAGTCTTCAAACAAAGCTGATTAATTACTTAATGAATCAACTACAGTATCTTAGGCATTATTTTTGTGTAGTGTTGATGGACACTATTGTCTCACAATACAAAAATGGAAATGGAGAAAATACTTAATGCTCGGAGTAACTCTTTGTAAAATAATGTAACTGATATAAACAAAAACACATGATACTGTAAAGGTTAGTCCAGATTCTATTATGGCTACTGCTGCTAAGCGAGGAGCACGAGGGGAGAGGACCCAAACGCAAACACCACCAGGCAGACTTAATGAAGATGGTTTTCTTTAATAACAAAAAGTCACTGGTTACAAAGTCTTTAAACCGGGAAACAAACTTCAGGACTCTGAAGTGTCTGCAAGTGTCTTCGTGGAGGGGGACAGAAAACCAGAAGTTTAAACTAGAAGGGAGTTTAGGACTTTTACTATCATCAAAACAGTCACAGGGGTAGATCCACAGAAGTACCAAGAACAGGGAATCAAACACAGAGATGTCCAAACTCAGACAAAAATCAACATGAATAAAACGAGGCAAGAATAGGTACAAATTTGAGCAGAACAAAGCAGGAAGAGGCTGGGACACAGTAACAGACAAACACAGACTCCAGGACAAGAACAGACCAACTGACAAAGGGTCAGAGGAGCAACAAAGCTTATATACACAGCAGTAATAGACAACAGGTCACATGATCACATAAGGGCAGGGTAGACAATCAATAAAGGTGGGAAACAAGACAAAGACAAGAAGTGGATTAGGAACAGACACAAGGATGAGGGCTACAAAATAAAACAGGAACTGCAGAAACAAACCAAGAACAGAAACATGAGTAACAGGACTTCCAACAATCAAGATATCCTGGACAAAACACTCAAGAACATGAGTCCAAAACAGTCAAAAAAGCATTCCAACACAATTCAGGATAGCCCAAAATAACCCAAAACAGAGTCCAAAACAGCCCCCACGGGGCTGATCATAAAAGAGTCTGTATATTAAATCATGAAATGTAGAGATAAAGTAAACTGCTTATGGCTTTTGGCTTCACCTTGCACATTGTTATTGGCTTTTCTCTCATGATTTCCCTGTGTTTATTGTTGTGTCTTGCGCCCGCAGAGAGAGGATATGGAGGAGAGAATAACAACATTAGAGAAACGCTACTTGGCTGCCCAGCGGGAGACCACACACATCCACGACCTCAACGACAAGCTGGAGAATGAACTGGCCACCAAGGACTCCCTGCACAGACAGGTAACATACACGCACAAGCCATTTTCGCATTTAAAAGATAACTGTGTAAGTAACAGAGCCTCTTCCTGGCTAAAGATAACTCGAAATAGAGTATGACTGCCTTCCCTAATGTCACATCCTGTTACATTAAACAAAGCTGAGCAATTCCACAATTGGGAATTAAGCACAGGCTCTGCAAAATCAACACTGAAAACTGTTCTGAACCGCAACATGAGGACTGAATAAATATATCTGATTGTGTTATGTGATTACACTGAAATGTTGAGGTTACTTTGGATGTGTTACAATCCTAATGTGTTGTTAAGTGACAGCAAAAAATGGCACATTTATGTTGATGCAAGGTGACGTGAGTTATGGATTCAGGCTAATATGTTCTCTCTCTCTCTCTCTCTCTCTCTCTCTCTCTCTCTCTCTCTCTCTCTCTCTCTCTCTCCATCTCTGTGTCGCATGATTTCATGCCTTGTCCATGTCATCCACAATAAAGCTGAGACAGTAAGGAAATCAGAAAATCAATGGGTTTTTCAAAAGTGTGACAATGTGTTTAAGGTATGGAAGAATATCACAGTCACCGAGAGAGAGAGAGCAACAGAAACATCCAACTCAAAGGTTCACGTGTAGTTCAGGGTGAATCTGAGTTCAGTGCCACATGGGGAATGCCAGCAACATCCTCCATTCGGGCCCGTGTGTCTTGTCTTTGCTATTCGCTGGCTGCACTACACTGGTTACAGCTCTCTGGTGGTCGCACTAATGTCCCTCTCCTTTATTTGTGTGTGTCTGTGCACGTTTGCGTGTCAGAGCGAAGAGAAGGTGCGCCAGCTGCAGGAGATGCTGGAGATGGCAGAGCAGAGACTGGCTCAGACCATGAGGAAGGCTGAGACTCTGCCAGAGGTGGAAGCTGAACTGGCACAGAGAGTGGCAGCCCTCTCCAAGGTAACACACACAGCAACACTGCAACACACACACACACATACACACACACACACACACACAACTGTACAGACTTTAGCAAAGCATACTGAAAATGAGTGTCACAGATTTACAGTCACAAAATAGACATAAGCAGCTAGTCATATAACTATATTTTAAAAGCTTATAGATGCAGTTGTACTTATATGTAAGTGTCTCCCCCTGCAGGCTGAGGAGCGCCATGGCAACGTGGAGGAGCGGCTGAGACAGCTGGAATCACAACTGGAGGAGAAGAACCAAGAGCTAGGAAGGGTGTGTGTGTATGTGTGAGTGTTTGTGTGCGTGCGTGCGTGCACGGGTGTGAGTGTGCGTGCACCAGTACTGCAGGGTCCCTCTGACCTCTCACGATGATGTGTGCGTGTGTATGTGTGGGCTGATGCTTCACATTAGTTGGACGCCTTGACTCTTGGCTCTGTGCTCCCTCATGCATACACCTCATACACTCACAAACACGCAGGAAAGACACACATATGAGGAGCGCTCTATTTTCCTGGTGCATTGTTGCATGAATTTGAACCAAATCCACATTTCTTGCTGCAACACATTCCCCCTCCCCCTCATCAGACTGATTGGCTGCTATCTTTAGACTCTGAATAATTCACGCAAGGCTAATTTCTCTTTCTCTCTGTGCGATCTCATGACTATATTTAGTTGAAGGAGCTCTCTCAGGATGCAGATGTGTGTTTGTGTGTGTCTGCGTTAATCTACTCTAATGACATTACTGTATAATACATATTAAGCACAGCGTTTCCCATTTAAGAGAAGGCGTTTAACCCTTTTTCATCATCACGTAAATGACTGTAATTAGATCATTCTGGCTGTGAGATATATTGTTGGCCAAGAAGACCTATATCTGGCAGCTGGTGATTTTGGGCTAAATACACACTTCATCCTTTAATCCATGTGGGGATGTTTGATTTGCTGCATAAATACACCTAAATGGAGTCTGTGTCAAAGAGAAAATTTGATGATATCATTCCACGCGCCTGGTTCTCTCTCTGCGCTCATCAGGCTCGTCAGAGGGAGAAAATGAACGAGGAGCACAACAAGCGTTTATCTGACACTGTGGATCGTCTGCTCACTGAGTCCAATGAAAGACTGCAGCTCCATTTGAAAGAACGCATGGCTGCCCTGGAGGACAAGGCAAGGCCTGTATACACATACACATTCATCTAAGCAGCAGCCGCTCATATTGCTGTCGTTATTGCCTCACGGACCAAATGAATGTATAGTATAACACACGTTCTACTCGGACCACTGATTTGTTTTGACATGGTTTCATGGCTTTTTTGTCTAGAACTCCCTTATTCAGGACCTCGAGAACTGCCAGAAGCAGCTTGAAGAATTTCACCACACCAGGGTCAGTAAGAGTTGAACGAATCATCTAACCACTGACTCACTTCCAGTTTTTATGCCCCATAATCCTTGGCTGAATATCACTACAGTAAAGACATTTAGTGCTGTACTTAAATGCAGTCTTGAGGTACTTTTCTCGAGTATTTCCATTTTTTTTGCTGCTTCTCCTACTCCAATGCATTTCAGAGGGACACATTACGCCTTTTACTCCTATACATCTTACATTTATATAGAAAAAAGTGATGAGTTTATAAAATGATGAGGAATTGTTATAGATTAAAACTACCCAGCAGTATACCTTAGAGCAGCTGAAATTCGCTCCATAATCAACTAGCTACAACATTAAAATAATGCTTACACCTTTAAGGAATAGTTAAATGTTCTGGGAAGCCGCTTATTTAGATGAGTTAGATGAAATGATCAAAGCCACTCTCATCTGTCCGCTAAAGCTAAGCTATAGAAAGCAGCTGGTTAGCTTGGCATAAAGACTGGAAGCATGAGGAAACAGTTAGCCTGGCTCTGACCGAAGACAACAAAATTCATCTCCCGGCATCTGAAACCTCACTAATTAACACATTATACCAATATCTCGCTTATATCTCGTCTATCAACACAAATACCTAGTGTAAAGATAAGCTGTGGTTTGTTTTATGGCGGTCGCGTGCCAGAATACTTCTTGGCCTTCGACAGTGGCTAGTCATGCTAGCTCTTTGCCCCGGTTTCTAGTCTTGTTAAGCTAAGAAAACCAGTTGCAGACTGTTGCTTCATATTTACTGTACAGACAAGGAAGTGGTGATGCTCCTCTCATCTAACTCTTGGCTTTTTACAGGAACTTAGAAACAATCTGAATAGACTGCCCATAATGCCCTTCTCTCCCTCAGGAACGGCTGATTGGAGAGATTGAGAAGCTGAGAAATGAGATTGACCATTTGAAACGCCGCAGTGGGGTGTTTGGCGATGGAACTCACCCTCGGTACACGCAGGCATACACCTCCTCCACACATGCTCTCTCACACTCACCTTCCAATATACAGCTTTATAAATAATTGATGGTAATCTGTCCGATGTATATAATCCCAGGTCTCACCTGGGTAGCTCCAGCGACCTTCGCTTCTCTGTGGTGGAGGGCCAAGATGGCCACTACAGCACAACTGTGATTAGGCGCGCACAGAAGGGCAGACTTTCAGCGCTACGAGACGACCCAAACAAGGTGCTATTAAAGTCCATCAGACCAAAAGAAGCCCACAGCTCTTCACATACACCTACACTAAGCAGGGTGACCATTTTAAAGATCGCAAGATCATGTGTCAGCTATTCTTCTAACCACATACCACACGTTACCTGTGCTCTATCCAAGTTCATGTCTGCTTTGCTAATAAGTGTCAGTGCTTGGCTGGTGTATGATGATCCTCATGCCTAACCTACCATTCTTTACTAACCTCTCTGTCTTTCTGTCTCTCTCACCTGCTGCCATGGACATGCTGTCTGATGTAAGTTTCCTGTTCATCCATTTCTTCTCAGAACTGTCCACATACTTCCAGTGTCGTATTGTATTTTTACATGTGTGCTTATAGTGTATTCTATAGCTTTATGTAGGTTTGTGTTGAAGCTCATGTGTGTTTGTTGTGTTCAGGTGTGCGCGGTGTTTGAACAGGACTACCCATCTCTGCGTGGCAGCGTCAGCCACCTCCTCGGCAGCGACATCGAGGCAGAGTCAGACCTGGATGACGACGTTAGTTCTGCCCTGCTTTCCCCCAGCGGCCAATCAGACGCTCAGACTCTCGCGCTCATGCTGCAGGAGCAGCTTGACGCTATCAATGAGGAGATAAGGTGACAAATCACAGGCATATTAGATTACAGCATACGACAGTTTCATGATTCCCATGGGGAAATTGGGTCAGTGCAGCAGCAAGAAACAGGATACAGATAAGAGGGGAACAAAGTATTAAAGATAATACAACAAATAATTACAAGAACAGAGACATTTTTGAAGATACCACAGCAAATAAAGGTGCTGCTGCTTCATCTTGTTAATGCAATGCATAAAGGCCTGTGGCCAGACAGGATTCACCAGAACTGATAGTGGCATTAGATACAGAGATGATAACATGCAGATAACGCTCTTCACTTTTCAGTCCTGTTTCCTGCTGGAAAAAGACGCTGTTTATTACAGTTTACAGTAAACAAGGTCCTCATGTGGCGCCTCAGAATATGCTTCTGGAGAGAAAATGCAAAACAGCTGCTAATTATTATGCTGCAGAAGAGCCAGACTCCCTCGAAGTAATAAAATCTTGGTTGTACATTTAGTATTTATATATCCATTTTTTTATGGATTACTACAATTTTTTAAAATCAAATTCAATATTTTTTTCTGTATTTCAGCTCTACTTGTAGAATGCAAAAGAAATCAAAGAAAACTACTGAGAGCCATTTTTATGGCTTTACAAATTACTTCAACTACTACTACAGAAATACAGGGTGTATGTGTTAATTAAAGTACAATGATAACTTAACTATGTACGTGTGCATGTTTGTGTGTGTCTGTGCAGGATGATCCAGGTGGAGAGAGAGTCAGCAGACCTGCGCTCTGATGAGATCGAGTCCCGTGTGAACAGCGGCAGCATGGACGGACTCAATGTGACACTTCGACCCCGAGCACTGCCCACCTCCGCTACTGCCCAGTCCCTCGCATCATCCTCCTCCCCGCCCACCAGTGGCCACTCCACACCTAAACACCATGCACGCAACGCCAGCCACCATCTAGGCATCATGACTCTGGTCAGAGAGCGCACACACATTCTTTCTGACATACAAACACAAACAGCTATTATTTGATCATGCTGACCGACACAAACCGCTTGGCCTCTTATATAACATGTTTGTTGTTTTCTTTAATAGCCAAGTGACTTGAGGAAACATCGCAGGAAAGTAGCGGTAAGTTTCCAAAGCAAAATTGTACTGTGTTTTTTGTCTGACTGTGGCTTTTGTGACTGACTTGCTTGTGTGACTCTTCCAGTCTCCAGTGGAGGTGGACAAAGCTACTATTAAGTGTGAGACGTCGCCTCCCTCTTCCCCCCGCAGTTTACGGCTGGAAACCAATTTCGCCCAATTCACAGGCAGTCTGGAGGATGGTCGAGGGTAAAAAATACACACAGACACAGACACAAGCTCTTTCCCAAACTGATCCCTCCTCTCTAACTCGACAGGTACGTTTAGGTAAGCTTTGGAACAAACCCACAGGTATCCACCATACACCGGAAACAGCTGTCACCATGGATACTGTCAGAAGCGAAGCAAAGAAAAATGTTTAAGATACTTCCTGGCATGTGCATGTGTGCAGATGTGATGATAGATGATAAAGCAGAGCCAGAACACACTTGCTCTTGGATAGTCTTAAAGATCCACTGCAACTGAACTACAAATTCCTTGTCTGCTAGACACAGAAAGTCCATTACTTATCTGTCTTATTAACAGCTGACAATAATGCACCAGGCAGTACATTTCAGTGTAACACCATTTGTTCCGGCTAATCCATCTTGCTGTTTTACTTGATTGCAGCAAGCAGAAGAAAGGCATCAAGTCATCTATTGGCCGATTGTTTGGCAAGAAAGAGAAGGGTCGAATGGACCAGACAGTGGGCAGGGATGGACAGCCCCTACCGGCCTTATCAGGTACACTGCAGACTATGTACCATAGTCCCACACCAACACACACTGTATGAGATTGTGTGTGATTCACAAAGATATAAATTATCACTGTATTTCAGACTTTGAGATGGGCATCGGTGACACTATGACTCTGGGAAAACTTGGCACTCAGGCTGAAAGGGACCGCAGGATGAAGAAAAAGTAAAAGCATCCTTTCTTCTACTGATTTTAAGTTTTTTTTGTCTCTTTAATTTAGTTATTTACCAAGCCTTCTCTTTTCCTTCTGCCTTTTTTTTCCCCAATGCTGTCTTCAGACATGAGCTTCTAGAAGATGCCAGAAAAAGAGGTCTGCCATTTGCCCAGTGGGATGGCCCTACTGTCGTCTCCTGGCTAGAGGTATTCCACTAATCTGCTTTTAAATCTGCCCACCAGAAATGTCCTTTGTATATGTCAGGCTGCTGTTGTATCTAATACAAAAGGGAATGCAGTGATGTCAAATACCAGACTGTCCATAGGAGACCGATCTGCACTCCCATCTCCTTCTATCTGACCTTTTATGGTGACAATGGTGGTGACGTTGAATATCTTGATGACTCTCACCAGCTGTGGGTGGGTATGCCAGCCTGGTATGTGGCAGCCTGTCGTGCCAACGTGAAGAGCGGAGCCATCATGTCAGCTCTGTCAGACACGGAGATCCAGAGGGAGATTGGCATCAGCAATCCTCTGCACCGACTCAAACTCCGCTTGGCCATCCAGGAGATGGTCTCCCTCACCAGCCCCTCAGCACCACTCACCTCCAGAACGGTATGAGCACACATACTGCTTTTTTCCATGCGTACACAAATAGCAAAAAAACAAATGAACACCCTACCCTACACAAAACCTAACTTTCACTACTTGGCTAATCCTTCACTCTGCACCCTGGGGTGACCCATCACTCTTTTTTGCTTTGTTTTGTTCTTTTGCTCAGAACACAGTAGAGGCTGGTTTCTGCCTTCGACTGGGTTGACTTGTCCTTTTCTGCTGCCATAAATTGCATGGGGTTCTGTGGGAAAATGACACACAAATAGTGCCAGATATAGCTACAAGCTACCTGCCTGAAATACACTCCCTCCCTTGGCATCACTCAACACAATGTTTGTCTATGTGTGTGTGTGTGTGTGTGTGTGTGTGTGTGTGTGTGTGTGTGTATGTTTGTCTGCGTCTCTGTATGTGTGTGCGCGTGGGGTGCCGGGATGTGTGACAATATACACGAGTGCATTCTTGGGTGTGTTTTCGTGTGTGTGTGTGTGTGTGTGTGTGTGTGTGTGTGTGTTTTCGTCCTCTGAGCAGTCCTCCGGAAATGTGTGGGTGACTCATGAAGAGATGGAGAACCTGGCTTCCTCCACTAAAGCGGTCAGTACCATCTGGGTGCTCCCCTCCCCTTTATCCCCCACTAAACACTCTTTCACACTCACACTGTCCCCACCACGACACACATATGTCCTCTCCCGGAAGACCCCTTTAAATACGCACTACATCACACGCTAACGCATCTTGTGCTCATGCTGGTATTTGTATGTTGGTGGCGGATGTAACTTATGTAACCTGTGGCCATGTGATCTGTGTTGCCATGAAAAATTCAACTAAATGTGAGCGCTGATGTGTAATTACAATTAACTGATACGTTTCAAGGTTAACTGCAGAGTAAAACCTCAAAAAAGCTGTTAGTGTGTGTGTTTTTTATGTGTGTGATTGTGTTGTATTGTGTGTTTGGTTTACCCCTTGTCTCTCTAACCTTGCATATTGTCTCTACCTGCTGCCACTCAGGAGAATGAGGAGGGCAGCTGGGCACAGGTGAGGTCGCTGAGCTGCTAATATCCGTCTGCACACACACACACACTGAAACTGCGCCCAATCATATCACTAACACACGCACACACATAAATTTGAAGGGCATCGCAATCACTCTCAGCATTATATTATGTATTCCGATAAAACAAGGTGAAGTGTGGCCTTAACAAAGAGCTTCCCTGCAGGAAGTAGAGCAACTGTAGCAGTTTTAGTTAAAATATATTGCAGTTGTGTTTTTTTTAGGTGTCATTTTTCAATACTTTGAATATTTTTAAGTGAAATGACCCTTAACCAAAATAAATGATCATTTTCTGGGCATTAATAGGGCAGGATAACTAATGTCTTCATCATTTTGATGATGACATTTTGAATAGGACAAAGCATAGCTGTTACTAGTAACACTAACGATGGCTCCATTATATTCAAGTGCCCCATGATAGTGTGCAACTGAGCCAGCATGTTCAAAGCCCTGAATTGAAGCAGCTAAACAGAATTCAGCCATCACTCATTCTATTTTATTTTTTTATACCTACCGGTATTTTCTTCCTGTTGTGAAATTTCAAAAAACATGTCTGCTATGAAAAAGGCCTGTTGAGACAGTTTGCTGACCTATTGTAACTACTAGCAAAATTCCAACCACCATAAACCTGAGCAGAGCTCTCATCCCACATGCAGAGCCTGTAGATCAGGGGTGGGCAAACTGTTCCACAAAGGGCCGGTGTGGCTGCAGGTTTTTGTTCCAACCAAGCAGCAGCACACCAGACTTGACTCATATAATCAACTGATCTCAGTCTTCAGACAGTTGATTGGTCAAACTGTGTGCTCTTCATTGGTTGGAACAAAAACCTGCAGCCACACCGGCCCTTTGTGGAACAGTTTGCCCACCCCTGCTGTAGATGCTCAACTGTTACCACCCTGTACACTTTTAAGCTTTTCAGATCGAGCAATGAACTAATTAAATTAAATTAACTAAATTTCCCTGAAGTTAATTGTTTATTTATTTATTTACAGCAAATATTTTAACTTGTCGTAGCAGGAAAATCACAGGTATAACTAATAACATTAACGCTGGCTCAGTTCCATTTAAGCGTCCCAGTAAGTCATGACAGTGAGCTGGCATGCATAATGTTAATGTTATTAGTGACACCTGTGCTTTTGCTGAAGTGACATGTTGACATGTCTGCTGTGAAAAAGGCCTGCGTTGTGCCTTTGGACGCACAGTGAAATCAGGTTCAAACACTCAGTGTTTACACATGAAATTTGGGGACACTTTTATTCATCCTGCACAGAAATTTCATTTGCTTTACCACTTGAGTAACATTACATATTCCTCTCTGTGTAGACTCTGGCGTACGGAGACATGAATCATGAGTGGATAGGGAATGAGTGGCTGCCCAGTCTCGGTCTGCCTCAGTACCGCTCCTACTTCATGGAGTGTCTGGTGGACGCACGGATGTTGGACCACCTGACCAAGAAGGACCTGAGGAGCCACCTCAAAATGGTGGACAGCTTCCATAGGTCTGTGGCCATGGCGACTGGCTTAGCGGCTGTTTGATCGGTCTCTGCTTTCATCTGCTAACTGGATAAATTAGCAGTGGAGATGAGAAGGCTAATGATGCATGCGTGCTTATCCTTTTCTGTGTGTGTGTGTATGAGCTTGTTTGTTCCATCATGTTTGTGTACGCGTGTGTGCATGTGTGTGTGTGTGTGTGTGTGTGTATGTGATTCTAGGGCTAGTCTGCAGTATGGGATTATGTGCTTGAAGAGACTCAATTACGACAGGAAAGACCTGGAGCGCCGAAGAGAGGACAGCCAACACGACATGAAAGGTAAACTTTACGCACTCCCCAACACACACACACACAGACAGTGACTAAAAAGCAAATCAGCAAATACATAGATTTAAACATGTTCAAACACTGGCACACACACATCCAAAGTCTCATCAGGCCAGAGTACCACCTAGTGGTTTTGCCTGATATTGTTAATTTGGCCCTAGCATTGAAACAGCTGCACCTTAGACTGTCAAAAAGCCAACTGAAGCAGGCCTACAATCTTATGATCCAAAGCCCCACATACCAAGAGTAGTCCACAAACACACACACACACACACACAGTTAGATCTAGCCAGTCCTCTCGCCCTTTTGACCTTGAGTTCTGCACATGAACTTGACTCAGCTGTCACGTCAAATCAGAATCCTGCCCTGTTTACACACATGCACACACACACACCGCCTGTTCCAACTTGGAAAGCTGGCTGACAGCTGTGCTTTAAATGAATAGAGTGTGCCAGTGGGTTGACACTTCATGGACATGGACATTATCTCTTTATCTCTCTCTCTCTTTCTAGTTCTCTTTCTCTAAATTGCGAAAAAAAAAAAAAAGTTGCTTCTGTTAATGAGCAATGCTGTCACTCTACGGCACCACAAATCTGTGCTACTTTCTTTTACCTCAGATGTGTTGGTGTGGACCAATGAGCAGGTGATCCACTGGGTCCAGTCCATTGGTCTGAGGGAGTATAGCGGCAACCTGTTGGAGAGTGGCGTTCACGGGGCGCTCATTGCTCTGGACGAGACCTTCGACTACAGCAGCCTAGCGCTCATCCTGCAGATCCCTATGCAGAACACACAGGTGGTTATAGAGGAAATAGAGAGAGAGATCTAGTTTTGTATGAGCCAACTTTTAAGGTCAGTTTGGTCCAGTTTGTCAGCAGTCTTACTTAATTATAAAATAAAACATCTGTATAGAGTACATTTGTTTCATTTTATATCATAATATCCTACACCATAATATCAACACTTCTTTCCCACTACCATGGCCTTTCTGCATCCAGTCCATCTTCCAACAGTCACAGCTGTTGAGGTTTTTATGAGATCAGTTGATTTACTTTTTGTTGACGCAGTGGTTTGTGTACAGTCAGCATCTCCTTCTATTCCTGACAGCATGGTGCCAACATTTCATACTGCTTCAGATTCTGTATCAGGGTTGTTCTCAGATCAAAAGTGCTCTGTTGTTCTCACTCAGAATTCACTTGAAAGGATTCCCTGGTCACAGGCTGCAGTCCAGATTACTTGCCCAGCTTCATATTTAAAAGTGATTGTTTTTGGCAGTGCAGCTAACAACATGAAGGTTATTTCTAATTATTAGAGGAAGTGTTTCTAATTTCACAGGTATTTCAAGAGCTTTTGTTGACATTTTGTCCTCACCTGGTGTTTATTTTTGACCCTGGTTGTTTAACTCAGCGTCACCGTGTCTCGTGGTCATGGAGGCTGTCTTCATTGTTTTTCAGGCACGGCAGGTCCTGGAGAGGGAGTTCAACAACCTGTTAGCGTTGGGGACCGACCGTCGACTAGAGGAGGTGACCTTTCAAGCTGCTGCTTTGATCAGATACAACATTGTTGAAGAAGGGCCAATGGTCTGAACTCGTTTTTTCTCCCTGTCCCTGTAGAGCGGAGATGACAAGTCTTTTCGACGCTCTCCATCATGGCGAAAGAGGTTTCGGGCACGTGAGGGGGGGGCGGGGCTGGGGATGATGGCAGGCTCCATGGAAACACTGCCTGCCGGCTTCCGTATGCCCTCCATGTCCATGCCGCCCTCTGTGAATTTGGTGCCCAAGAAACAGCTCCAGCCTGAAGGTGTGTCACAGTACTAACCGAACTATTCTACCTCAGCTTAAGTATTTTTCTGTGTGTGTGTGTGTGTGTGCATACCATTCTCTGTGCTTGTCCTAACTGACTAACTGCATGCTATGTCCTCTCTGCCCTTCTGTGCCCACACCTTTTTGTGCCATATCCACTCAAGCTCCTCCCCCGGCGCCCCCGAGACTCGACCCCTCGGCCGTACGGACCTATTCTTGCTAACTACTCTCTGCTTACTAACAGGAGCGCTAATGCTAACAGGTAAGCTAACAAAACACTACCTGAAACTGCTGAACTTCCAGGTTAGTGTGCTTTTAACCAGCATTGCATGAAAGTCAGTGTACAATAATACTGAATTATTGCTCAGCCCTAGTTTTTGGTTGATTAATTCTACTATTAGTTAACTTACTTTTACTATTAGTAACTATTACTATTATTACTATTACTATTAGTTGCAGTTTAAGCCTTTAATTTGACATGATATATATGTTTCAGTGTGTCTTTTACTCAGACAAGGAAATAAACCTTATTTTAATATCTGCTTGTACTCTACATGTCAACGTAAAACCAAATAGCAATGATAGCCTCAATCTTTTTCTTTCTTCCTGTCTTACTTTTCTTTCTCATGTTTTTTGTGCTCCTCCAGTTCATTCTCATTACCTATACGGACACATGCTTGCGGCCTTCTGAGAGTGATATGCCAAATCTGGAGAGGAAGACCTGGGTGCCACAACAGTCTTCACCCCTGTTGTTGCTCAGCCTCACCTCCCAACTTTCACCTCTCACCTCTCCTTCGGACACGTGCAATACAGAGGCCAACTCTGACCTTTGAACTCTTGAGAGTGCTCATTGGCTGCGCTCGCTGCTGTAAAGGAGACTCATCCCAGTCTCTCCCAGTTTACCCCAGTGCTCCCAGTAGCCTTGTTGTTGTGGTGTTGTGCTCCTGCTCCCCTGGTCTCAGCTGTGGGTTCTTGTCCTGGTTCTATTAGTCTCAGCATGGCCAAGTCCAAACCAATTTGGCTGTCATCACGTCCTAGGAAACACAATAGTTGATTAGTGTAAGAAAGATTTAAAGCGATGTTGACCAGCTATTGATCTGGACTTGGGAATGATGAATACTTGTATAAATGGCAGATCCCACTGCACATTGCCCCTCTACCGGTTATGCAAGGTATTACTCATTTATTGTCTCTGTATATAAAATGGATGACTTATGTTTTTTATAGAAATATTATATATATATATATATATTGGAAATATATATGGAAAATAATATAATATCATTGCTGTATGAAACCCAATGCCCTGTATTCAATAGTGACTGTTCTCTCTCTCTCTCTTTCTCTTTCTTTCTCTTTCTTTCTCTTTCTCTCTGTGTCGGACCTTTGTGTGTCTTTTGCCGTATGCTGTAAGTGTGTGACTCGTTAGTGGGAGGGACTCACAAAGGAGGGAGTGTGTTTCTACAAGGACTCTTCACAGGTTCATGGGTCCAATTTCAGACTTCTCTCTTTGCCTCTTCTCCAGTTCTTTCCTTTTCCCCCCTTCTCCTCTTTTGACACTATGTAGCTGTTACCTCTCCTTTCTCCGCCTTTCTCGCCTTCTGTATGACACTATGTAGCCTAGAATAGAGAGAATCCTTTATTATGAAGAGTGTGTGTGCGCGTGTGTGTATGTGTGTGTATCAACGAATGAGTATCTCTGCTTGAGATTTGTAGAGAGGCTGTGTGTGAAAGGCCGACCCCAGCCATGTGACCATGACTCTTTTCTGTGGATGGGTAGTGTGAACACTGTAGCTCCTCTCTGTTGAATCCTTACTTTTCTCTCAAATCAAACTGTAAACTGCTGCTCAACATCAGCCAATGATATCCACGTTAAACTGCTCAAAGTGACGGACTCGTCTGATCCTGTCCCGTCGCTTCCCGTTTAGTTGCCATAGAGATGTGCCAGTGAGCAGTCAGTATGCTTGGCTGACCAACTCCTCATCCAATGAGAACACAGCATATGAACCAGTGAAGTGCTGGATGGGTGTACAACCTTTTTTTTCTTTATCTTATTTTATTTTATTTTACAGTTTTTCCAAGGTGTCTAAAAGGTGTAATGTGCTATGTGGCAGCTATGAGTACTGTGTCTTTATTCCAGGTGTGAAACAATGCTGACAAATCAAGATTTTATTATTTGGCTATTTAAAAAAAAAGTGTACTGTATTTATGACACTATATAGACATGAGTAAAGCTGTTTTTTAAAAATTTTGGCTGTTGTGTTCCTTCCGAAGTTATCACAACCAAACTGTCTCATTTAGTCAGTCAGTTAGTCAGCAATAGGCAGTGTATTGAAAATGGTCTTTATTGCATGAATTGGACAGAAAATTTCACTTTCTGGATCATCTACAAATACACAACAATCTTAGTTATAAAAGTTAAAAATAAGTTAGCAAAAAATAAAAAATAAAATGGCAAAACCACTCTGTAGAAAAGGGAACGTATTTACATCACTAGCATTCATAACCAGTTTAAATTAAGCAGATCTTGGTCAAAACTGCCATGGTACATATTGGCCCCACAAATAAACTCATGTTTCTTTTTTTAAGCATAAAAACCACACACAAAAAAGAATGAAAGATCAGGGAAAGGTTTCAAAAAGAGGAAAACTTAAGTAACAAAACCAGGTTTTGTTATTCCTCTGTTGCGTGTCAGAGATCCACACTAGTAACTAGGTCTTGGGTTCATGCAGCAAAGTCTGAATCACTAGTTAGACTAAGCTCCCGTGGATCTGACAGGCAAGTCTGGACCACAGGATAAGGCAGGGAATAAAAGGGAATAAGGCCTCACTGTGAACAGGAGGAATACAGTTCGGCACACCCATAGATCAGCAGAGTTACAATCCTGATAAATAACATTTTTTTTAATTTAGCATAAGACAAAATACTCAGATCAGTAGAGCTGAAAAATAAATTAAATTGGAATTTGGGATCGGTTGTCAGCCCCGGTGCCAATTGCAAATTTCCTTTTTGTTTGTTGATCTCTGTGCACCTACGGGTCCAATGTTTGGAGGGTCTATTTGGGAATGTCCACAGGAAAAGCCACAGCTCCGTCAGCTGCAGAGATGCCTTCCACGATGGAGGTCAGGGCACGCATGTTCCCCTGCTCTGGAGAGTCAGCAGCGCTGAGGAGATCTGCGGAGAGACGCAGTCACACGTTCAGTTTCTGAATGTGTGTGAGGGCACGGTAATCTGACTGTGCCGTCTAATGAGACTGCGTGTGAACAGTACTCACCCTCGCTGCTGTAGCTCTGCGTGCACTGCTCTGGAGTGCTGCTCCACTCTGGGCTACTGCAGCAGGTGCTGCCTGAGCTGGGCTCACTTGACGACGACACCTGTTACCATGGAGATGCACACACAGAAGTTGCTGTCAGTCACTCTGTGTTATGACACGGCACACCCTGCTCCACACAGACATACAACACACACTACAGGACACTGTAATACACACACACACACATACCTCCACCACCACCAATGCATGCTGTGACCCCACAGAGGTAAACGTACACAAGGAAACTATCTCAGCAAGAGAAATAAGACTTTGTCATCAGAGCGTACAGATGGAAATCATATAAGAGATACTGCAACATCAAGACCACTTGGCGGTGACAGCTGTTAATTGATTTTGGCTGAAGTTGACTGTTTTTGCCGTGTTTTTGCACCTGTCTCATCAGTTTGTTGTGTTTGATGCCTCACTGAATCATCAGATAGGCAAAAAATAAATTATATTTTCTGAAACATTACTGAGCTGAAAACTGGATCATAACTTAAAACAACTCTGAAAGTAACTGCAAGAAACAGAATTACAGATTACAGATTCACCACATCTCATCCCCCCCAGCAGAAACCTCAAAACCTATCCTCAGCGATCTGTTCCAAAGCAGGCTTTAGAGCAGATCAGTCCACCAAAGTCACACATTGTCAAGAATATTTTTACTCTGACTATTTTATCTCTGATAGATAGATATTTTATATCTATCTATTTTTTGTCTCAGCATCTCCTGTCACTGACACATCTAGTGCATCATGTCTTTCCCTGTCTGTCTTTTTGGTTTGTCTTTTGGCTCTGTTCTCAGTGTTTAATATGTGACCTTCCTCTTCTCCTCATCCATCCTCTGTCCTACTCACTCTGGGCTGGGCCAGGCTGGGTCGGTAGTGCAGTCCCTGCTGTCCCGTCTCAGTGTCTTGCTGGTTGAGGGAGGACACCAGGGCCTGGAGCCTTTCAATATACTGGATGGCGCTCCGCAAGATCTCCACCTTGGGCAGTCTCTGGTTGGGGTTCATCAGGGTGCTCCTCTTCAGGGCGTCAAAGGCCTCGTTCACCTTCTTCAGACGCCTCTTCTCCCTCAGTGTGGCTGCTCTCCGACGGTCCATGGTCACTGTCTTCCTTTTGCATAGCTTGCAGGCCCAGGGCAGGCACTGGCCAGGGCAGTGGGGCTCGGAGTGAGGTGACAGGCTGGATGGAGAGGCTTTGTCCTCTGTTCCTGTGACCCCAACTCCAACACCCCCAGACAGATTCCCACACAAGCCCATCATGGAGTTCCTGTCCTGGTAGCCGGCTTGGTCGTACCCCCCGGGCAGGCGAGAGGGGAAATAGCTGTCCCCTCCTTCATAGAAGCGCTGGTCAGGGAAGAAATAAGGGTTGGTCTCGAAAAGCTCCATGCTGGACAACGTTGTGGTCTGGATTTAAGGGGACAAGGACTCCTGCTTCCCCTGGAACTGCTCTACTGTATGTGGTCTTCGGTCCTGTGCCTGGAGCGTGTGTGTCGGAGTGTACGTGTGTGTGCCTGCCTTCGTCCACTGCCTGAGTTTGTGATGAGTGGAAGATGTGTGGAGAACAACTGGTGTGGAGCAACTGTAGGCTGGCATTTAAACCCCTCTGCCTGCTGCAGGATCACAGGGTTAAATTTAGCACGAGCCCCCAGAAACCTGACCCGACGTTTAGCTGTTGCTGCACATCTACACTTCACATCTCTGTTGGGCCCTGTTCTCTAGGGCTTTAAGGCCCATTTGTGTGCGTGTGACTATGTGCCCTTGTGTGGGTCTGTGCACTCGTGTGTGTCTTAAGAGGCCAGGATATGATCAAGTTCCCGTGGAAATGGGAGAGATAACCCGGGATCAAAGATGTCCGTCTTAATGAGCTAATCCCGGACTCGCGTCTCCCTCCATGACACCATAATGTCCCCTGCCATTGGTGGAGCGGATGGTGGTGGTGGCGGGTGGGGGTTCTGGAGACAGCTGTCACTTCTACTAGGAGCCAATGATATGCAATGACAAGAAGTTGTTTGACTCCAAGTTCTTGATGGGAAGGAAATGAGGCCAGAGATTGTTGTTTACTCAAAACTAGGTCACAGATAAACTCTGTTTTGACTGAAGGTTCAGAATGATCAACTCCGTCTGTGATAAATACGTAAGCTCAGATGACATGAAGGCTCCTGCGATTGCTGGTGAGTCTTGGTTTTATGTAATCACATTCAGATCTGCTGACTTTCCTTCTAAGATGGTCACATAGTCTGATGCAAGTGACCTTCTGGGCTATACTGGACTCAGAACCGGGCAAGCCTGTGCAAGAATGGCCAGATTACAGTAAAGTGAGTCGGACATCACATTGACACTGCCTCCCGTTGCTCTCACACATCAAAAGATAACAATGAAACGACCACGCAGAGGTATGGCCTTCGTTGTCCTGACCTCTTTCAGTCAGTCGTAGCGTTAGCCTAGCCACCAGGTGTTAATCCTTCCAGGACATGTCTCACCTCATAGCTCACCAGCTAATTTGGACTGGCTTCCACTAGCATGGACGATCGGCCAAAACACACACTTCAGCAGAGAAGTGGCCTGGAACAACAGGCACAGCGTGAGACGTGTTGCATCCCTGTGTAACCCATATCATTACCACAGGTTAATCACAGTAATGCATAAATTTGGCAGGAACTGTTTACTGGAGACAGTGGGATGTGGCCACACTACATGAAAATGTACAGTGATGTACTGGTGCATACCACTGCCAGTTTCACATAAAGCCAAGCCTGGAACATTTGTCACATGTCGTCCTTTCTCTTTCTCTGGATGTCTGTACTGTCATCTATCTAACAGAGACTATTGAAGGCTATCTATCTATGGCATCTATCTATCTATCTATCTATCTATCTATCTATCTATCTATCTATCTATCTATCTATCAGTATTAACAATGAAGTTACAATAACATTGTGATTTAAAACAAAAATAGTGGCTTGATGAAAAGTGAGTGGAGTCATCTGATTTAATGTAAGATGAAATTACTTTTTGATACAGACAGCGGAGCTTCAGTTCAGCGACTGGGTGCCAGTCAGTGGTTTGGCAGGGCTGGCTGGTGGGTCGTGATCTAGTCCTGGGCTTTGGCCTCGGGCTTGGGGTTGAGGCAGAGTGCAGAGTCGTAACTTGGCGCAGGGCTGCGGTGGGCTGTCAGGTTAGTCTGTGATGGATAGTCACTGATGGTGGAGCGAGTACAAAGACGCCTGTGTTGGACTCAGGGGTACAGCAGGGAGGGGGTCTGCAGTGTGTCAGAGTCACTCATAACCCTCTGTCATCTTAACCCATTGTCAGCAGAACTGGAGAACGTGTGTGTGTGTGTGTGTGTGTGTGTGTGTGTGTGTGTGTGTGTGTGTGTGTGTGTGTGTGTGTGTGTGTGTTTTGCAGCAGTGTCAGGCACACACTTGTGTCTTGTTTGAGGAACATGTCCCCTCTCAGCATTTTGAAGTGAACACTTGAGATGCAGTAAACCAGGGAAGACTGGGTGTTTACTCACTGTGTGTAGATACTGTATATACTTTATGTTCCACCTTCAGTTCAGTCGGATTAAACCAAGTGAAGGTGTCAGACTAGACCAATAAAATACAGATCAGATAAAACATTCACTCAAGTGACAATTATAATTTTAACTGGATTTATTTTGTTTTTATCTTTTTAAGACTGGTACTTTATATTTTAGCTGTTTGTACCTGAGTACATGTGAGAGATAACACAAAATAAAATATATTTTAAGAATTATCACATTTGATTTTATTAAAATGAGCACATCTACTGATGGAACAAGTAAACATGTCAGAAAAACCAAATAAACAGCAATAAACATTCAATCTGATGGTTCTGTGTGATATTTAAAATTGTAGAAGCCAAATTAGTTAGACTGAAGAGAATATTTGTACTCAAAGTACATTGTGTATGAGTGGGGCAAGTGTGTATGGGTCCTCATATGTGCATGTTTAGGTATGTGTGCTTGCACGATGTGTATATTGTGTGTGTAGCAGGGATTGCCCTGTCACTGGCAACACTGTTCCACTTCTCTTCATTGACAAGCAGCAGCACATTGTGGGACAGCTGAGCTGGAGGGAGGAGGAAGGGGGGAGGGATCAGTGCCCCACTCACCCCAGGTTAGCCTCAAGATCATCACTGACCTGGAGAACTGTCATCTGAGCACAGTCGGGAAATCTCTGACATGTAAGAGGAGAGTAACAGAACAACAATAAAGGAGTTGATTAAAGGTGGAGAAACCATGGCTTCAATCCAGTGAGATTCAATATAGTGTACAATAACCACAGAATGAAACTTCATTCAACTGAACAAAAGTTTTTTGCTGATGCTTTATTTTACAGATCCTCTATTTTCTTAATAACTTAATAAGTTTCCATGAAAGAACTAGATAAATAATTTGGGACAATTCACAGGGAAAATAGAGACTTGTTCCTTAATATAACTGCTAAAACCTGAATTCCAAAAAACTGAATTTGATTTATTTATATGCAAGTAAATATACATTTATAATTAGAAATATATTCTTCATATTGTAAAATAGTAGGATTCTCATGGTTCTCATGAAGGTAACCCCACATTGGAGAAGGGATTTTAAATAATATACAGTGAAAGGAAATGGGGAAAGGAGGAAGGAGACCTTGTTTCATTTCTGGGTTTAAGCTGTACTGAGTCTTTCTGTAATACTCCTGGAATGCAGTGGACTGTCTTTACTCTGGACTAATGCAACAACATCATGTACTAGATGAAAACCCTTTAAGAGAGGACATGGTCACCATAGTGACAGCAACAGATGCTCAAGTGTGTCGCCTCAGAGGCTGTTTCTGTACTGTCACCATGATAACTGGATGTCCATTACTGAAGCCTTTGATATCAGTTTTTCACGCAGCAGAACATAGAGCTTTGCTGTCAGAGTCTGTGGTGATATTATACTGACTGTACAACATTAACGGTGAAAGATGACATAGCAGTGTACTCCTCCCAGATGATCATCAGCACGTACAGCACAATTAAAGCAAATCAATCACTTATCTACACGGAAACAAATGAATGGGAGCCGTCAGAGCTGATTACTACACTGCCATGTGCCTCTCCCCAGCTATTTCTGTTGAGTAATGAACCTTACATAAGCTGCGGAGCTGTAGTACCATTTGACTGATGTCTAAAGGTGATGTGACACTATTGCGACCCGGCTAATCATCAGGAGAATACTCCCATTCATTCCTGTTCAGAAAGAAGTGCCCCACCTGTGTTTTCACAGGGCTCTGGAGGGCTGGAGAAAGCTTTCAAAGTCAGAGGGGGAAACAGTAGTTCTGTAGCCCAGCCATGCTGCTGCTCACTGGGGCTTTTATCGCAGAGTAATCCCCTACAACAAACAGAATGGCCGGCATGTGCATACGCAGCTGTCGCAGTCTTAGTGCAAGTGGTGTCATGTTAAATCACAGGAATGGACTGAGCCCCTGAGCCATCCGCTGCCCTTCCCTTCACTGGCATCCCACTCACTGCAAGGCTCCAGCACACATAGACAAACACACATACATACCCATACCTACGTACACTAACCCACTTCCCACTAACATACTTTGCAGCACATGGTAGGCCTAAAGTTATTCACTGTAAATAACCTGTGCTCCACTGCTACAAACAACCAGATTATTTACATGGCATACTGTATATTCCAATAATGCCACAGGTTGTTTGATACTCTGAACAGACACCACAGACAGAAAAACACAGAGCATTCATCTCCGTGACACTGATGGTTTAACTTTCATTAAATCAGAAAGATATCTGGCAGGGTGAATCTTGGCCCTCGTAAAATCAGTTCCGTTTAATTTGAAGGCAGTTTACACCTTGATGGTGCCCGAGTGTAAACCACAATCAGCTCCTCTAGGACACACAGCTGAATTCTGTCTGAGGCCAGCAATGTGCGTACATCTGCAGAGTGATGTTGTGAGATCTGAGTGGATGGCTATGTGAAAACGATGCCCTGATAACAGTCAGCTCCGCTTTTCAATATCATGTCATATCTGGTTTTCTGCTCTAAGAACAAGGAAAGACAAGCTCCATTCTCTTTCTCCTTGAATCCTAATGTGTCACATTCATACTCTTCTAGTTCAACTCTTATTTTGAAACTATCTCCGTCTTTATGTCTCTTTCCATACTCCTATCTTTGTTTTTCTCTGGCTCCACTGACCTTCTCCCATGTCAGCGGTGGGACAAATTTAGCGGCCTGGTTTCTGGAGCGACCAAATAGTCGGACACAACAGTGGGAATGTGTGTGCAATGTGCATGTGTGTCTGCGTGGAGGTGAGAAAGGAAAGGTCCTGGTCACACAGATACGGTTACAGATATCCAGACACATAACCAGAAGAAAGCGAAGGAGGGTAAACAGGCTGAGGCCTGCCATCCTGGAGGAATGCGGACAAAGGACACAGGAAGAAAAGGACAGAGAAATACTATGTGTATTTATAAAGGTGCTTCATAAATACAACAATAAAAAAACTGAAAAAGGCAATAAAATGATAAACATGGACAAAAATATGGGAGCAATGTTCAACAAAGAGCTTCCATCCTAACTATTTTCCCCTCTAGGAAGTATTGCATACGCCACAGGGGATAAAGGGAGAATGTGTTAAGTTATTCCGGGATGTTGGGATGGTGGTACTGTCGCCATGGAAACAAGCAGATCCCCCACCACTCCCTGAGCCGCGCCATTCGAGGGCTGCCAAGCTCTGGGTGCCTTGTCACCAGGGGTGTTATGCCATTCTTCGTCTCTACGCTCTGTGACGTGCCACACGCCGCGGACAAAGCAGTGTGCCATTCTTGAATTAGATGAAGAGAGGGAAAGCATTTTGGTATGGCAGTTAGGAGCTTTTAGTGCTGTAGTGCAAGTCACAGGGAGGACAGTAAGTCCTATCTCCAAACCTGTAACCAGTATGTGGTGGCGAGTGGTGGAAAGTAACTAAATACATTTATATTGTATACAAGTATTGTACTTGAGTAGAGCTTAAGGAAAACTGTGCTTTGAGTATTTCCATGTTATGACACTTAATATTTCTACTCCAATTGAGCATTAAACTACCAAACAGTGAATTGAATTGAAAGGATTAGCTGATTGATTAGAACATTGACAGCAACTATTTTGAAAACTGATTATTCATGTCACTTTTCATGGTCCTGGTTTCTCAGATGTAAGGATTTACTGCTTTTCCTTTTCTTAAATTACCGTAAGCTCTGTAATTCAGATATTTGGGCTACAGGTTGGAAAAACAAGCAATCTGAAGATGTCACTTGAGGTAATTTGGGTAATTGTGACAGATACTTGAAGATGAAGATTGCCGTGTGTCATGTGAAGCCCTACCTAAAATCATTTTTAAAAAGTGACCTCTTCATCAACTTCAAGAAAAATGCTTCTCACACAACAATTCATGAGGAATAACAATCTAATATATAATAAATAGCACTATGTGTCTGTGCTGAGTAATTTGTACAGTTTCCTGTTAACACTCAACTACTTTAATTTAACATTTGCTGGTCTTTTATTTTTAACGGAGAATTCTCAGTGTCGTACTGGTACTTTTACTTCCATTAAATATCTAAATACTGTGTGAAGCTGCTGCTTCAAAGAACTTTATAATTTTGTCTTTATTTGTATAAAGTATTGATACATTATGGAAATGTGGGTAAAGCTATTCTGTGTCATCACTGTATCTGAGCCTTGGGTGCTTTAGTGAAACTTAGTGAGGTTTCAGATGGTGGAAAGCTTTGGGGACTTTCCCCACTCAGGAAATCTCCCCTAATGAGTAATCAGTATCTAAATAACACCCTGGGGTGAAATAGACATTGTATTTATGCACCAGTTAGATTGCAGCAGAGTTACAGCCACTTATACAGTAGAGGATAGAGTGTCTGTCCTGCTTCTCAACAAAAGGACAAAAAGGAGGACACAAACATGCAGCAGCAGAACAGTGAGTAAGCAAAGCAAGAGTCGCTGGTGCTGAAGCCCCCGTCAAGACAGAGAGGACACATGACAGGTGGCCTGTCATACAATGACTTATTCTTCAGCCAAAAAACACATACGCTCTCTTCACCAGTGGTTACTACACATCAACTGTCCCCCTGGAGAGAAAAGAGACCTAAATGAAACCATTAACTCCCAACTCTTTCATGCTTTACAAAACAACTTATTTTATTTCATGACCAGTAGAAAAACAACAACTATATTAGCTGTACCATCTTTGAGCACATTATAGTTTCAATGTCAATACTTGGAACAATTGTTTGTCATTCTGGACCAATACACTGGTATAATATATACTATGCCATTTTTATGAGGTCTGTATCTAGAGGAAGTTTGTCTTTCAGGGCGCACAATGATGCTGATAAATACAACAGGCTACAATTATCTTTTATAGATTTTAAGTTGATAGTATCACTCTCACACACCAGCTCAGTGCTGGTGCTAGTCACGACAGGAGGCATGCGCTATATATGCATTACATGTTATTACTGGTACTGTACAGCTTCTGTGTGCACCAGATACAATATTGAGACTTCTCCCCACCTGCTGGCAGAAAGATTAAGCACAAGTAAGGAGCAGAACAAAAGAACTATGTTACTCCCTCTACACCAAGCAGAGCCAAGAGTCTTACAGAGTGAAAGCTACAGAGCATACTGTATTTGTAGACAGCTCACACACCCACAGAAAGTAAATAATATCTATAATCTTAATAATGAAGAACCATTCAAATAAAATCTGTTATATACAAATTAAAGTTCAAAGTCATTACTTGGCAGTGTAATGCTTAAATCAAACGCCCAGCTCCAAATAAGTACTGCACCATCATTTCAACTGAGGGTACATTTGGTAACTTAGCCTGTTTCCTTAAAGACTTCCTGTTCATCTTTCAGAAAACACCTTTGCTGTAAATTACACATTAGAACTCTGTAACAAGTGCAGCCTTTTTTTTTTCCCTGCTTCATTACAGGTGGTCATCTAAACAAAACAGAATCATAAATAAATTAAATACAAAATATACAGAGACTGTTCATTCATCATAAGGCCAGCGAAGGGAGTTAAGTGCCCTTTCTGAATGATACTATTTAGATATTAACCAACAATTTTATGACAGAAGTTACTGCAGGTATAACTGTCATCGGAGGCTTGGCAACTGTAAATATTGAGTACATATTAACATCAAATTACTACCCCCGAGAGAAAACTACAGTAAGTACTTCAGCTGTGCATTCTCAAGCAGGTTAAATTCAATTCTACATTTTAAAATACTATGTTGAGTCAAACAGGACCTAAGCCACCACACTTGTATTGTACAGTACATTCACTTTTGCTGATTCGAACGCATTTTTAAGAAGATATTTTCATGGAGCTGCAGCTGTTGAAAACAAAATCATGGTTTTTAAGACTCACTCGTCTGTTCTTCCTTCAATCCTGTCTTCATAAATCTCAGAACCAGAATACCTAAGAGGACACACACAGGGTAAAAAAAAAGGAACAAAATGGCCTAGAGAATGCTTAAAGAAAAAATTGTTGTTACATACCTGCAGATTTTTAGTCCAGATGATGACCGAAGTGAATCTATGGAGAAACTATCAGAACTAAGGCAAGCAATACTAGATTTTAAAATGGCACCATTCAACAACTCAAATGCAAAAAAAAAACCAATGAGAAAATTGACATAACCTGAAAAGACAAGCCTTCATAAAAATCAAATAGTAATTAACACAAACTGTGCATTTCCATGTGATCTTCTAATAAATAAATAAATACTTCTGCTTTTGTATGTCCCTTACTTAAAATGTGGCACCAAAACAAACATTTGGAATGACAAACTCTTATGTCCAAGGTCTCATCTAGCAATACTTCAGAGGCAGTGTGATGCAAAATAAACCATGCAACCAAGAGCAAGCTTCACCAAGTGCTATCTTTGTGTATATATGTGTGTGGGTTTAAAGGTAAGGTGCACACTTTGTGTGTATGTGTCTACAAGCAGAGTGTGTGTGTGTGTGTGTGTGTAACAGAGTGCATGCAGCTGTACGGCCAAATGCATTTGAAAATGAGTGTTTTTGCTGTTTAGATCCCAAGAGCCTGACGAATGTGTTTTTGCGCGTGTGTGTGTGTGTGTGTGTTTGAGAGAGAGATTTTTAGAGGATGAATATCTTAATAACTTTTTGAATGATCTTTCCACACCCTGGACAAGGGGCCTGGAACTTATGTAGCCTCCTTGCACAAGGGAAGCAGGTTAGCAGATGAGCCGTACGTCCATGTATTATATTTCCATTGCGTGGTCGCACTCGGCAGAGCTTGCAAGGCTCCAACAGTGCCTCGGGCCTAACTTCTTCAACCTCCATGCCTAGATTTTCTTGACTATCCCCTTCTGAGAGCTGCTCATCCTTGTGGAAGCCCGAGGGCCGAGGCCCCTTGCCTTTCCCCATGACCATAGTAGGCAGTGGTCGTTCAGCTGTGGAATGAGAGGGCAGGATGACAGGGTCAGACACTGTCCTGCTGCAGTCTGGGACATCAATGCCTGTGTCGCTGTCATCTTCCTCATCATGGGTGGTGAGGGAGCTGCATGCTGGGATGTCGGGGACAGAAAGGGAATGGGCGAGTCGAGGGACATCTTTGTACCAGTTCTTACGCAGGGCCCAGCAGCGAACACAGTACCTTTGTAGAGGTGTGTTGTACTTCCTGCACTCTGTGCACTGCCATGCATCCTGGGGGACAATGGACATACAAAGTCAAATGTCTGCATTTTTCAGCTTTAATCTGCAACTATAAAGACTTAGAACTATGAAGTGCTGAGATACAAACCTGTGTGGAGATCTCTGTATCTGTGTCATCACTCAGACACTGAGAGTCTTCATCTGGCTCCTCATGCATCTAAATAAATACACAAGACATCTGGCCATATTATCATCACTCTGGATGATGATGTAAAACTAATTATATATCAGAACAGAATCCTCAATTAATCATTAGTAACTGTCAGAGTAAATGGCACAGCTGAAATGAGAAATAGAAACTAGAGGATAAGAAAGAACATCAGAACATCTTTACTGGTCAACATGAGCTTGAGTGGAACCAGTGAAGACGAACTCCTACCTCTCGATCTGCCTTCTCCTCCTTCCCTCCTCCATCATCATCCTCAGGTGGGGCCTCCCCTTCTCCTCCGCTCCCTTCCTCCAGAGCAGCCTCTTTCATCTCCACGCTCACCTGCTCACTCTCGCCCTCAGCCAGGAACCAGAGGTCGTCTGTGGTGTCGGACACAATGGCCGTGTCCTCCTCCTGTGCAGGAGACAGCTGACACATCAGTCAGACCACCACTGTTACGCTCCAATCTATGCTATTTTTCAACGAGTAATTATGTTCATTAGGTTCTTTCATTGTAATGTTATTAGAGGTTTCTTACTTGGTTTGTGTGGATGTCAGTGGAACCATTGCTCCTACGGCTGTAGTTGCTTCGGAGGTTACCCAGAAACCACCAGGGCAGGCCGGAGAGGTCCCAGTCGTCCAGAGTGACATCCAGTTTGGGCCGTTTGCAGGCTGACCTTGGGAGGCCTTCGAGGGAGTCTGAGGAGGTTTGTGAACAGTTAAATTGAGCATTTTCAACAGGTCTGATCCTGAGCATATTTCTGAACATGTAACAGACTGTTTACCATCGTCTGGTTCCCGAGGTCGTCTCTGGGAGGGGGTCTGCAGGAGAGGCCCATCACTGCCAGCCTCGAGTCCTGCTTTGACCACACCTCTGCATATCTGCAGAGGAAGGAGATGTGAAGGACAAAAATTAGAACACAGAGCCATGACTGGGTACTTGGAGGACTCGCAGCTCCTTTTCATGATGGCCTCTGGGAGTGGGGTGGTGGTTCAGGGAGCAAGGGTCTGGGCAATTGGGGTACGGGCCAGTGGGAAGGGAACTGAAAGTAAATTTAGGCAGTAATAGGGGCAGGGAAACTGTATGGAGGCTTAAAACAAAAAGACTGACAGGGAAAGGGTAGACAGGAAAGCCAGTGTAGTAATTAACACAACAATGAAACTAGTGAGTCAAACTTTTAAAAATCCCAGTAGAGTTTTGATATGTAGTCTATGCAAACTAATTCACAGGATTTAAGTAATGACTTATTCTATGATATGATGATAATGAGAACATATATTAAGGCTAGCTGATGTACAAAATATCAATAAGCGGTCTTATAAAATGGACTTGTGCAGTAGTGTACATCTATGGAAAGTGTTCACAATCATAAAATAGGATGATTTCACACAAGAAAGGAAACAGTGGCAGAGAGAAATTATTAAGAGGCCATCTAACATCTACCCATAGTTAACTCTTATAGATGAAATTTTTATTTTTTGAAAGACATCAATTTGACAGTTCCTTAGAATGAATTTAGCACATGCAGCAATTAGAAATTCAGTAGCTCCTCTGATTCCTAAAGCCTAAAGACTTAAGACTGTAGCTGAATAATGCTGACAGAACACACAAGCAAGATTACAGTCAGTGCTACAAAAGGTGGATTTTGGAGGGAATCGGAGAGAAGGGTGTAGGAACACGGGGATGGGTGAAGAGGTTTAGGGTTATCGTTAGGCCCCGTGGCTGATCAGGAGCTGTGATCCTCCAGTTCGGAGCAGAGAAGAGAACTCTGAGACAGACAGAGACAGTGACTCTGCCCACCCCATCCACTGGGTGGAGCTGGTGGGTCACAAAGAGTGCAGGGAAAAACAAACCCACCAGACCAAACCAAGGATGGGGTTGTACAGAGACGGTGCCACTCTGTACAAATGCACACCAACGAAGACAGCAGCCCTTAACCAACCCCCCATCCTCATTACACACAAGTAGACAGGACTTTATATTCTCAAGAAAAACTCTTAGAGAGGCAATGTACTACCAGTTCTGGACTGAGGCCTCCTGGTCTCAGTCCAGCACTATTAGGTCAGTACATCTTATCCTTTGCACTAAAAAAAAAAAAAAAAAAAAAAAAAGAAAAAACCCACTATGTTTTCTTTTTGCTTTGCACTGAGTCCGCTGAGCTTGTCCCTTTATATTCACAAGAGTTGTGTGTAGTGAGGTGAGGAAGGCCGAGGGTCTCTGTTTCTTCTGAGCACCATGCTTCGGCTTTACCTGACCACGATCCTCCACTCCGCCCTCTACACATTCACGGCCCACAGAAAGATTCTCTGCAGCGTCTGCATTTCAGATAAAACACAGTAACAGAAAAAGGACACCCCCACCCTTTAATTACAGCATGACACACTCTCTCGCTAAGGCCTTCTTCTGTGACTTTGTAGTTGGAAAATGGTGTTCTTCTGGTCCAGAATCCCCACATCAGATGCAAACTTGTCCCAACACTCACACACAATGTAACAAGAAAGACGATGTTTGGATATATACAAAAGGGAATATAGCGGTATGGTAATCACTATATTCCCAAGGGATCTTCCCTTAAAACATACCATGGTAAAGATGCAAATGAAATACTTAATTCATCGAAGGGAAGAGGAAAAAGACAACTGAATTACAGGTCAACACAAATGCACAATATAATATCTATATAAAAGTATTTTCACATGTTGCATGTTCTTTGATGATGGCCCCTTGACAAAAAAAAAACATACTTTCACATAAAGAATGTATATAGCATTAATTGTCAGTGTCACTTACCAGCACAACCAAGCACAACCAAGTATTTCTTGAGCATTTCATACACCGGGCTGTGAAATGACAATATGAGAGTTAAAAATGGACTTCCTTATTTTGGTGTATGTATGTTTGGATGGATTCTCCAGCATTACTGCATATGAACAGAAGCTATACCTTGGGTTTTTGACAGAGAAGCTGTCCACTTCCAGCAGCTCTCCCAAAGGGTCATCCTGGCAGTGGACGATGTGCTGCCTCTGTTTGTCATACAGTTGCTTCCCCATAATGTACTGACCCAAGTAGTGCATCACCTATGCAAAAAAACATCAAGATATCACCTATAAGAACCCAGTGTAAAGGTTGTTTATTAAATCCTGAAATGCGCCACTTCTCAGGTAACACCTTGTTATGAACCAGTAAAACAGGCTGCATACTGATAAACATAACTGACATTTCACCTGACAGCTCACCTCTTTGAGTGTGAAGACTTCTTCCCGGGCTCCAGCAACACGCAGAATCTGCAGGAGAGGGGCTTTTGGTTGTACCTGGGGAGGGAGGAAAAAACCGCATCACATATAATTCACTTGTGTAATCTCAGACTATTGTTCTAGCAAAGTAGGTGACATAGTTTTTGTTTAACTGTACCTGATTCCCCTCTCCAGGTAGTGTCCTGCATGATGAGCCTGACGCCGGAGGCTGGGCTGATAGGGAGCTCATAGTAACCCAACAAAGTCTGCAAAACCGACATGACAACATTCAATATAAAGCAGCCATCATGTTCCCGATCAATATGATCACGTAACGTCTCCTGCGTTATGCGGAATAGCGACGCCCACGAGGCCAACAGAACAATGTCAAATTAAATTTAGCCCGAGCTGACTAATAACGTCAAATGAGACCAAAACAACCAGGTAACGTTAATATCAGTGACCTAGTTTGTTTGAAGCTAAACAGACTGCGACGGAATTAGCTGCCACACAGCTGCCTGGATGGAGACGTTACACCACACCACCATTACTTTTCCTTTTTTTTTTGCGACAGCACTTTTTGACTGTAGACAGAAAGGTCGGCGTAGCCGAGCTAACAATAGGGAAACGGATGAGATACCGAAATGCACAGCTGCAGATGTTAATAGCTACGGACGAGTTAACTTGAACACGGGACAAACTTTGGCAGGTGGCGAATCTGCCATCGTTACTAGCAAACGTGTTAGCTAATGTTAGCTCGCTTTAGCTAGCTGGCGTTCATTCCTGAACAAAGCGTTCGTTCGAAAATGTTCTCACCGTGAGGAGTTGACATTACTTCACTGCCGCTACATTGTTCTACACGCACTGCTGCCTCTGACAGGAGGACGACATCTCATAAATACACACGGGGCTAAATGATTTCCAACGCTAGCTAGGACTAACTAACAGTTTAGCTGAACTACAGATTCAAAAAGATGAATATGGCCACTCAAGTTCCGGATGCGCAGCTGCACGGGCCAAGAGTGTGTTGCCCCCTACTGTTTAATAAATGGAACCGTGGATTTCTAAAATACAATGCTGTCTAACCATATTGAGAGTATTAATGGAAGTTATCAGGTGGTTTCCAGTGCGTTAACAGAGGTGAGGAAATCACCTGGAAACGGCTACAGGTGTGTAACTGTAGCCTTCAATCACCTGTATGTAAAGAGCCTCTCATTGTCCCTACTAAAATGTCATGCTCCTGTATTAATGGACATAAATCCCTTAAGTTCCCCTCCAGGCATGTTCCAAAATATATTAAAACTACTAAGTTTTGAATAATTATTTGTATCTTATATGTTTTTTTCCACTCCAGAAGTTTAATTACCTGCTTATGAATCCTTAAATTGACACCTCAGCTTCATCACTGAGAGGCCATTCTCTGTATATGTGCACTGGAGGCTTCAAGTTTCCATAAAAGTTGCCTGTTGGGCCAGGATTGGCCTCCTAGAGAAACTTTCCCCTTTTAGCAGATGGATTTGAAAACAGTCTTCTAGTGTCAAACTCTGAACATTCATCATTCTGCACAGCAGGGCTCAAACATCCATGTAACACTGACCAAAACACATTTCTGAGTTTTAATTCTCTGGCATTTTCCCTTCATGAGACTTTGTAACTTTGACTCCAATAAAGATTTCATGGGCTACTTTTTACATTTTACTTTTTCATTAGATCTTTCAATGAATATGATACGCTGTTAGAATTTAAACATGACTGTTATGACTGGCACCCCTTATTCATTTCTAACAAATTACTTTATTGTTGTTGAATAATAATTAACTAATAATTAATAGGTCAGCCATGAGTCATTAATAAGAAAAACAAATGGTTGCCAGGTTGTGAAAATCCCTTTTGCTGGTGTTTATAATTTTTATTTGGTAATAATTCAGTTGCAGATGTTGGTAACCCATTTATAAATGTCTACACAAGTTCATAAACAGATCCATCAAAAATGTGGTCCAGTAAGACACAACCCAGCAATTCAACAGTTATTAACGGGAATGGTTTTCAACTGATCTACAAAGCATGAGTAACTTATTTATTGACTAATAATAAAGCCAGTAGTTGCAAGTTAAAAAACCTTTGATAAAGAGTCCCTATAAATGTGCAAACACTAATGCAAATCCTTGCAAATAGTCTGGCTGTTCTCTTTTCTTGTGCTGCTGTTTTTTTTTTTTTGGTGACTGCAGGAAGGAGGGCATTGTGTCCTTGCATATCATTCCCCTTCCCTTCAAGGTTACAACACAACCAGCAGAATACTGAACAGTTTGGTCTACTGAAATACTTCTCATCAGTTAGCGCAATAATTGAAAAAAAGAACTATTTTACAAAAGCCACATCTTGGCAAGGGCTACTTATACTTTTTATATTTTAGTAGGCTGTGTTTTTCATGCATACTTTTTCATATTTTTTAGTTGCAGGACTGTGATTCAAACAGAAACTGTACATGAAAAAAACCCCAAACACAACCGAGGTGATGTAAAAGACAGAGTGTTATTTCATTCAATAAATGCAAATGTTGTTATAAAACAAATGCGCTACAGAATAGTTTAATTCAACAATACTCATCTCTGATATCCTAGCAAACAGTCAAGAAATGAAGATCACAAAACATGGCCCGAGGATTTTTACAAAAATTAGATGTACAAGGCGGAACAGATGCAACTTTTTCACAGATCTGTACGGTACAGTGCAAAAATAAATCATTAATTCCAGTTAAAAGCTGGGTTTGTTCTAACTGACAGTTGTGTAAATAAAGAAGCGTCAAGCATATGAATTTGCTTTCATATGAGCCCACCCAACAGTCCTTGAGAATATGCCTCTGTATTAGGCGAGCTTATTACAATAGCTTATTTGCTGGGATATTATTGCCTCTGCTGGAGAATACAAGCATTGGCCATAAGCCCTGCACATGTCAATAGTTACAGTTCTACACTGCAGATAACAGGAATGGTAGCCAGCCAACATCTCATCTAAAGGGAAACTATAACTAATTCAGTGAACAGAAAAAAGTTCTTGGTGGCCACAACACACGTTGAACTGACAATTTGTTCTGTTATTGTGGATATTTTGCAACATCTGTGAGATTACTTATTTTGGATGCACCAACATATATAAAAAACTACAAATACTGGCTAATAGTAGCTTTAAAAATGAGTTATCAGTTTAAATCTTGGGATGTATATACTATGTTTATACTACTAATATTTAGCTGACTGGCACTGAGTAACTGTTTTATGAATGTCATATTAGTAAGGTCGGTTACTTGACAGCTATGCCTGCACCTGTATTAAGATCATTAGATGAAATGCATATTGGTATTGGCTCATATGGGACATAACAGCCAAATAAAAATAAAAAATATATAACACAACAGCAACATACTGGTGTGTCCAGTTAAGCAAACATATCAGAAAGTTCAAGTAAAGGGTTTTGCATTAACATTACTGTCCTACTCTTGTAATGCTGGAATAAGGTTTAGTCTCACCTCTAAAATTAGAAAACTAAACAATAAAAGTGCTTTGGCAATAATTCAAGTCTTTTGTTTTCCACACACATACTAGGGGCAAGAAGATACTGGCTGTATGAAACTGTATTAAAAAAATGTTGATATTTTATATCCTCACAATAATGGCAGGCTGTTTTAACATTTATTCCAAAAGTTTCAATTTACACTAAAAAACAATGAATAATGATAACATCTGTTAGTGACAAGCAACTTTTTGTATATCAAAAATAGTTACAAGTAAGCAGTGGTATTCACTACTTTGGCTTGTGTTTGTACTGGTTACTATTACATTTTAGTCTGACTTTATCAATTTAAACTATCACAACAGTAATGAAAACGATAAAAAAGTAAACTATTGACAGGAATAATAATGCTACTGGACTATTCAAATATTTGTAATTATTATGATTTACGTGAAATACGTGAGACAGAATAGTCTTTATTAAATAGTTATTACAGTTAGTGTATCAAAAGATTTGTATCTAAAGTGCATCGCTTGATGGGATTCTATTAAAAATGTGGTTAAAATATACACTATTTCTAAACGTGACTGGTGAAACTGACAAAATGAATGTTAAAATGGCCTGCCACGCACAGCAGGACTGTATACTTCAGATTTAAATTTATAGAGTATAAAAACTACTTAACTGACAGCAGACAAAATCTTTGAGTTAAAATACTGATGATAATTTCCTGTGTTCTGTTGCTTGGCTGTTCCTTAAGTCTTAATAAAAATTTTCTGTGAGCCTAAATATCCAAGTCCTAGCCTCTGTGTGGCGCTTCTGAAGTGCATCACGATATGAAAGGCCACCTCTTCTCAGGTCAGCGTGAAAGGAAACATACAGAGGACAACGGAGCACATATTCAGACTCAACGGCCTTTACAGAACTCTTTGTGACAGAAACAATAAAAGCTCTCCAGGGAACCTAGAGGCTTTCTTCTGTTCTGCGCTGGGTTTATCCCCCTCCCCAAACCACCGGTTCGCCTTTTTTGTGGGAGCCTTGACTGGTAGAAGGAAGCAATGTGAGAAGCCACCCCGCTGCTGCTGAGTCCTCCAGCCACCAGGGGATAGCGAGAAGTGAGAAGCAGATGTTAATCAGCATGTGGGAGCAACAGGAATGCCCAGGCGTCATGAAAGACTGCGTTAAATTTAGTCTTGAGGAGCCTTATTCCAAGAGGTCCTACGAGGAGACACAAACAACACACCTGAGTGAATAGATGATCACAAAGTCAAAGTAATTACAAGGGATAATTTTAGACAGTATCAGATACCTGATCTGAATCTTCATTGTACTGTGCTTTTCCCGTCTCCATGTAGTGAGGGTCAATATCATCGACTCCTTCTATCTTATTGGCTTCAACGTGCTCCCTCATGACAGAGTATCGGTGCACGAGGAACCTGATGAGGACATGAGAGCAAATGAGAAACAAACAGGGGAGAAATACAGTGTGCAGTGATCATTAGTGTGTGAGGAAAGATGAAACATGGGTAACTGACCGTCCTCCGCAGACGTATTTCTTAACCAGCCAAACACCTGCGACAGCACTCGACAGAAGCACCGCTATGACAACCATCACTATGACAGCAGCGTTCGGGGAACTGGTCTCAGTCTGTGAAGAGAGAACAGAAACAGAAAAATGTGGAGAAATGCACAGCATCACTGACATGACAAAGGACTTTTCAGATTTTACTGCCCTCAGCTGTAAATGTGCTCATGCTGGATGATCAGGAAAGGGTGGGCATCTTTACCTAAAAACAAACAGTAACAGAGATAATCCTGCTGAACCCTGAAGCTCTGTCATCAGGACCAGTACACTGCAGGTGTTAACACAAACCCATACGTACCAGGGGAAGATGGACAGCCATCGTCGGTTCACTTTGACTGACCTCAGTGCAAATTCTGCTTCATTGGCTATTTACTATCTCTGTTAATCACTAACACTGGTTTCTACTTAATGCATAACAGGCTTTGATCAGGAGCCTGAGGATATCAGGTTGTTAAAAAAAAAAGTTCAGGTCATCTCAGTACAATAAGTGTGTTTCCGTCCACTTATTTTAATGCACATTTAAATATTAAAAAAACGAGAAAGCAGAAAAGAAATTCTCTAAAAAAAAAGTTGAAATATCACAAATGCTATAATGTTTTTTTTGTCCGCTTGGCTGAAGTAGAAAAGCTAGTGTACTGATAAAAACAAAATGCAATGGAGTGTAATGGAAACAGACTTAAAAGATTTATTAACTATACAGTATAAATCTTATGTTTCTTTACGTACATGAAGCATGTGACTTAAATGAAAAAACTTATTTTTCAGATTTTCTAAAAATCTGGAGAAAATTCGCACCACATTAGGTTCTAAACTTGGCTTATGTCACTTTGCTAATAGATAACACATTTACACCTTCAGTGCTGACCAGGCCAAAGATCAAACTTTCTCAGTGTGAGCAGAACTGACCAGAGAATTTGGATAAAGGACATTGCTGGTGCACATCCTCCTCAAGTCGGTCTCCTTCCTTTCTGGCTGGAAACCTCCCTCACACTGGTCTCCTGGAATCTTCCGGTAGCTTAAATGGATGGAGAGAGAGAAAGAGAGAGAGAAAGAGAGAAAGAGAGAGAGAGAGAGAGAGAGAGAGAGAGAGAGAGAGAGAGAGAGAGAGAGAGAGAGAGAGAACCATGAAAGGTAAGACAAACTCTAATCGAAAGGGCACAAACAAGCAAACAAGCTGTGTACTATGGTGCATACAAAATTTGAAATTCTTGGCCCCCTGAACTGCATGTTGAATTAAAAGTTTTGTTGTCAGTTTTTTTCAAAAGTAGAAAAAGTGAGCGAGCGTTACAAATATCCCGACCAAAAAACAGAGACATCCTCACCCACTGGTCTGTAACTGTTCTGTGGTCCCGTTTAAACAGAACTCCAGGGGACGGCCCTTCAACTCCTCCTGCTCCACACACTCTGAGCTGTTCTCTGGTCGGTAATATCCAAAGTCGCTATAAGACAAAGCTAGGTCAACTGTGTGTATAACTTTTTAAATCAAAGACAACTGATCAAGACATTTTAATCTCAAACTTTTATGAAACCAGAGACAGAAAGCATCAGGAGAGATGGAGACAGTAAGTGGACATAGAAAGAAAACAGACTATTTGGGAATTTGCCAACATGCACAAAATCCCAAAGAGGACATGGAAGGAGCAAGGACGTACCAATGATAATCATCGACTGTGCATGGACAGGGGGACAGCGTCTTCGTGATAGCGTAGTCCCTCCCATTCCAACAGACGGAGCCTTTCCTCAGGCGCAAGAAGGTCTCTTTAAAGCCCAGCACGCAGCCATCATTAGATCCACTGGGGTCTGCAGAGTGACCCAGCCACTGTACATAGTCCCCTTCAGTGCCTGCAAGTATTTACACGCCCACATACTAAGTCAAAAGATTAAACATTTTCAGCATCATCAACCGAATGTCATCCATCTTGTCCCACATACTCACAGTCTCTGCTGAGGAGTCTCCTGAAGTCTATGGTGATCACCACCCATTTACTGGAGCCGCTCCTGTAGCCCCACAGGCTGACGTTCATGGAGCGAGAGCCGGGCTCGCTGTCCATACCACTGAAGTGAATTGGGTCGCTGGTGAAGTTATATGTATGCCAGCACTGTCCCTCATCTGTTGAAAACCTAGGGGAGGGAAGAACAAAGGGGTGTGTGTGTGCGGGGGGGGTTAGAGCCCATTCAGCAAAACAATAGGGAACTGTCAAACAAACACATGACAAAAATCCCAAATTTTAACAAATACTACAATAAAAAAAATTTTGCCATAGGATCGGTTATCCTCACTTGATCTGGTTGACAGGTGAGTTGGTGTGCTCTACAGCCACCAGCAGGCCTCCGGAGTCCAGGATAGCATAGTGATGAGGGCCCTTGAGGGCCAACAGCCACATGTAGCCACCATCATCAGACACGTACACATCAGGAGAAAGAGCTGACTCTGCATCTCCAACGCTGCCTATAGAAAAGGAGGGAGACGGTGTTGTGAGACACTTTTCCACAAAGTAACACGATTCCGTATGGAGAGATCATCATGCTTGTGTGTTTGTGTGTTTTATACCATGGGCCAGAATGAGGCCCACTGCATTGGGCTGTGATAGAGGCAGCATAGGGACGTTCATCTTCATGGTGGTGCTGTAGGAGGCGTGGATGTGAAGTCTACACTGTAAAGACACAATGATGAGGGTTAATATTGGTACTAAGTCTCCTCCTCACTGCAGAGACTCAGGCTGTCAAATGTTGATTAATTACAGGTGCATCTGGCCTGTAAAACACACTCACCATGCAAAGCTTCTGTGCCTATTTTGGTTTTCTGTTAAGTTTATTTCTGATGTTAAACATTTAAAGTAAAACAAAATAAAATATATGTGTCTCTCACTCTGTTTGGCCTGTTAGTAGAGGTCTCTGTGTCACACTGGCTGTCCTGAGGTCTGCGCAGAGTCTGCCACCTTGCTCCTTGGTCAAAGGTGATCACTGTCTCCACATCACCATCTACAAAATAACTTACTATCAGGACCAAAATAGTTGTTTTGCATGTTTAGTTCATAGACTGCAGACAATCAGATTCAATCAGAAATTCAATCAGAATTTCACACTTCTAACAATTTTCCAAAACATTTCATCAGGTCTCCAGATTGATGTCATGCCTTCTAAGCATCAAAGGCTTACAGTTTATTTTCCTGCATGAATCTGAAGTTTGTTTGAGATAAGTAATTGATCACAGTATCCAGTTAGTCTGCTTCATTTTTTAGAGATCAGAAGGGACTGTTTTGTAAATGTTTCTTCACGGTGAATTCAAAGATGCCCTAAAATTTGAGATTTGAATGTTTACTGTGAAACAGATGTAGAAAATCTGAAAAAAAAAAAAGATGGCAGAAAATCAAACATAGGCATCATGGAAAAAACGTGAGAAGGAAACGTCTTGAAACCTGCCTCCAAACTCCTTCTTTGCAACTGTATTACCATGCAAAAATCATATAAACCCTTTAAGTGATTTTACATTTGAATTATTTTTTCATTGAATTAAAAACAGAAGATTAAGAATCTGTCAGCATAAGGTGTTCTCTGGAAGCAGGTGAGCATTGTTGCAAGGTACAGATACATTTCTGAAGTTATTACATGGTTCAATAAGACTTTTTCAAAACTGTTAGCAAAAAAAAAACAACAACTAGACACTTGCTCTGAAATATGCATTTCCAAAGTGTAAAGTGTGTTGACCTACCCTCTGTGAGTGCACTGGTCATGTAGACGCCCCTGAGTGAACTAATGGCAGTGAAGTCAGTGTCACTTCCCGTGGTTGTATATAGATGGCGCTCCAGAGACTTAGAGAACACGGTTCCTCTGTCATCAGACACATAGATGGTTCCCACACCAGAGTCTGCTCCACACACACACACACACACACACACACACACACACACACGCACACACACACACACACACACACACACACACGCACACAAACACACACACACACACACACAAACACACACACACACACACACAGGGTTGGATTCTATATTGTGACACATTTACTGATCCCCACTTTGAAACTTTCTGCAGCTTCAGTGTTCTTTACTTGGAAGAGAATGTTTGCTTGCTATGCCATTAGCATTACTGTTAATCATCAGCATCACCAGTAACTACCAGCGCTGTCAACATCATCATTGTCCACATCAAAGTTCACTACCAGTGCCTTTTCTGACCTCCGGGGTCGTCCACATGCATGAAGATCATGTCCTGAGTGGCTGCCAGGATGGAATAGAACTGCTCGTGGTTGACTGTAGGAAGCTGGGCCATGTTCCACACCTCACCTCCGTCCACTGACACGTGGATCATACGCTCTGTACCCTATCACGCACACACATAACACAAACATACTGTTTAGAAGACAATGTCGTATTAACTGCGCCTTTACAACTTTACAATTTAGACATAAATGTGGAAGCTTTCACACATTGGGTTTAAGACTAACCAAGAATTATCAAAGTTCAAGAGGCGGTCCATTAACTTTGCTAATATAGCCAGGAAGTGCCGATATGTCGTGCTAGGCTACATCCAGGTGTGGTCTGGATGACCTGATTACAATGTATACTATGCGTGTTTACACCTTGCATGGACATCTTTTTCCTGAACTAGACAGGACATTCAGACACATACCGTGCCAGTCATGATGGAAGCGAAAACAAATTTTCCTCCCAGTACAAAGGAATAAACTCTTGTTGCAATGGTCTGGAAACTTCGACCATAGTCCACCGTCTTCCTTAACTCTAGCATTCCTTTATCATCTGACAGAAAGAAAATGGGGTTATTGGATGTGTTAAATGAATGTTACATATGTAGGCATACATGTGGGTGATTATACTGTCTCCACTTACTGCATGATCCGTTGTAGTTTGTTGTAATATAGATGCTGTTCTTTGGACCCCTGCATGTGAGAAAAAGAAACAGTGACAGAAGGAATCTGGAGGGAAAGATCTAACTGTACTCACATTTTTTAACATCTGAAAGTTGTCTGAGTTCAAATGTAAATCCACTTTTGGAATTTGTAGAGATCACAGATTAGGGTTGTGGCTTCTACTAAGTGCTGTGCGAGCGAGGCTCACATCGACCCCCAGGCTGCGCTCCAAGCCTTCTCTGTGGCGTTGTTCACTGCCAAAGGGGACGGAGGTTTTCACACTGCAAAGATTCTGCTGGTTCAAGGACTGTGGGCTGAATAAGAATGCCGCTGCTGACTCATGATTCACTCTGACAGCAGCCTCAGCTCCCTCGCTCTGCAGTCAATTTAGGCTCGGGCCTAAATGACAGCTGTGGTCACGCAGAGCTATCACAATGTTCCCACAATGCAGCGCTAACAACCGCAGGCTGACACCACAACCTCATGTGAACTCTGGTGCTCAAATGAAACCGGAGTCAGGAGCGTGATCCGAACTGTGGTGAGAACGACAGCTGGAATAACAACAATGGACAAACAGCACACACACACATACACACTCCTGCTGTAACAAGAACAAGGCAGAGTGGACAGGTTTTATGTCCCTCTTTGACGTGTTTGTTTTTACTACAAACCAGCTGCACACAGATGACTGATTTATAGGAAAAATGTATGTAAAAGGTACAAAAATATTTATTAAGGGACTGTATGAAAATAATTAGAAGAGCTGGGATCTGAGAAGGGGGAAGAGGTTTGAGTACTTTTTGCTAAAGTGAGTGTAGTCTGATTTTTTTTTTGGAAGGGGGAGAGGGTCTTTACATTTTCCATTTTTCAGATATATATTTATCCATACATCCATTATCTATACCGCTTATGCTCTTAAGGGTCACAGGAGGGGACTGCGGGCTGAACAGGTTCACGCACACAGATCTATGAGCAATTTATAGTCATCAATATTTCTAAGCTGCATGTCTTCCCCATGCACAAGAAGAACATGTATACCGTGCCGCCCCAATATATGAATCACAAAGAATTAATCTATAATATTCTGCATGTTCAGTACAACCCAATTTGTTCTACTAGTGGGTGAAGAACCTCAGCGGCCACAGAGGTGTCACTTGTGTCCTGTTTGCTTCTTCAGTGGCAGCAGTAATAACTGTTCATTCAGTTGCTCTTGGTTCAAAAACAGAGCAGGAATGCTGGGTAAATGAAACACAACATTTATTATGTTTGTATGATTTTTTTTTTTTAAGTGAAACATAAAGTTCAGGTCCTGTCCCCTCAACATTCATTTTCTTGCTGTCCCTATTGTTTGACTTATTATGCCATATGTTACATAGTAAATGACAGCTAGATCCCATATGTCTTAGATATTTTTAATTCAAAAAGGCAATGTGTAAGAATTGTTAGCCAACTGTTTAATTCATACTCCAAACAAACAGGGGGCAGCATATTACCAGAAGGTTGGGGGGTCCACCCCTATCATAAAAAACAAGGAAATAAATTCTCTGGTCTCGCCCCTTCTTCTGTGGCGTAGTCAGACTGGCCATACCAGGACAAATCCCAGTGGGCTGGTGGACCGTCAGAAAATCCATAAACATTTTACCAGCCCTCCCTGTGTGCCTACGATTCAGGGTGTGTATGACAGTGTGCTGCATGTTTGGACTGGACTCCCTGGCCAATCACAACCAAGTTTCAACCCTCACCCTCACATTGATTGAATTTTAGCTTGAATAAATTTAATCTCAGCATAGGGCAGTTTCTGACATGTTGCCAAACCTGCATGGATTGGGCAATAATGTTTTTTCACACAGGTTTACCCAGCAGTGTGATTATGTAACTGGTAGGTTGTTATCTTCGGTTATTGTTAGACTGATAACGACAATTTCACACCCAGTCTGCCCAGTTAGAGAGACAGGGAAGACGCAGAGGAAGCCGAAGTAGAGGACGAGCAACAAGAGGTCAGGGAACGCAAGGGAGAGTTACAGCATCAATAGCTGAGCTTGAGGAAAGAGTGGAGGAATGTCACCAAGGGAGGAAGGCTGCAACACAGGTGTATAATCTACTCATAGATACTACTTCTTCAACCTCTCATGTTGGACTGAGGACAGACTGGATGCTACAGTGACCCAGTATCACCCCCTGAGGTACAAAGTGGTATTACAAGATGGGACAGGCTGGAGCTAGCTGGTTAGCATGCTAACTTCAGTAGACAGCTCTGCAATACAATAAACAGACGTCTTTAACATAACATCAGAGCGGTTATTTCTTCCCATTCTGTGGATAATCTATTTTTTCATTTTTGAATGTTTTAAACTAAAATATTTTCATATTGCTCCTTTAATATAAACTGGCAATTCTCACCATCTGACCAAGCACACACTGTCATGGATCTTCCTCCAGGAGGCGCCAAAGTCCTCAGACAGCCACAGGTCCAACTGGAGGGAAAAATAAAAATAAATAAATAAACTAAAAATAATAATAGTTGACTTTTGAGTATTCAGTTGGGGTGCTGATTAGAGATTAGAGGCTGTGGTCCACAGAACATGAAGGCTACTACCGTGATACTGAGTGTCAGAATTGCGTTGCTGTCTCCAGGGTTGTACAACATCTGAATGAGGGGTTCAAACGGGAGATTGGTTGGAACAAAGGTGAGGCCAAAGTCCTGTGAGCGAAACAGCTGAAACCCCCCGATCTCTGACACATCACCAGTCAGAATCACCTGAAACCAAACACAGAACATTCAGGGGGGAGCTTTACCATCCTTTAACAGCAGAGTACAGCTTTGAAGCTTTATGATTTAGTGTGTTCACATGGAAAAACTAAGTACAACACAATATTTCTTTGTGGCTCACCTTCCCAGATTGGTCAGGACTGATGGCGATGCCAATGTCAGTCTGGATGAAGGTGTGGTTGATAAGGTGAGTCACGTCTTTAAAGGTCTTCCCATAGTCTTCACTGACGCAGAGACAAAGTTGCAGTTAGATATTCAGAACATAGTTGTGGCAAACAATCTACTGCTCTATTTGCATTTTGTGTGCCATAAACCATCAGGCACTTCTCACCTCCTGTAGAGATTAGACTGACCGATGCGCATCATGAACAACGGCACCTGAAATGTTGTCACAACCAGCAGCACCTGGCAGAAGACAGAGGAGGTGTAACGCAATAATTTGTACAACATCTTGGACTGGTTTTTGTTTGTTTGTTTGTGTTCACAATCATATGCTACATTTAAAAATAAACTCACCCCTGATCCATCGCCCACCCAGACCAGCGACAGGGAACTCATGGTTCTCACTTTGAAGGTGAACTGAAATGGGAGCGAAAAGCAAACACAAGTGGAGGTTTTTAGAAAGGAATTCTAGGATAAAAGTTTATTGACTATCACGCACGTAGGCTGATCAATGATTATTTGAAATATTTGGAATTTGGTGAAGTGTCTCTTGCACCATAGTGCTTCAGAACATCAACTGCAGAAAAAACACACAGTCAAGAGCGCATAGTTTAGTCTGAAATACACAAAACACGAGAGAGTTTATGTTTCTGCCATTCACTGCGCAGAAGACACGACAGCCGAGAGGACAGAATGAATTGTCGTTACTGTCCAAAGTAACTCGGCCATTTGGATGCACTCTGCATGTGTGACCTACATTCCTGCTTAAATGACAAAGCTGAGCCCAGAGAACAAGACAATTACTGATGTCCCAAGCACAGCCAGACACACACACACACACACACAGTGAATGTGGACCAAAGGTATTCTGACATTTGACAAAATACACAAATGTTCACCTTAGTTTTACACATTTATAAACACATTTCTCTGTCTGTTGAAGACTTAAAGTTCAAAATAAAATCGAAATTAAAAAAAAAAAGTGTCAGAGTTACATAATATTAGAGGAAATGTGTAAAAAGATTTCAGACCTGGACTTTTACTTCACAGCTAGTTCGCTTACTGCAAACAACATTCCAGTCTATTCATCCAGCATGACGTTCAAGTGTTTGGCCATTTGAGCAACATATTTAGCCACAGCCCACATTGTTTGGAGTCTGAGGAAGGTTTCTCCTCTCCTCCCTTAAGCTGTCGGGGCAGAGATGTTTACAAGGTGAGCCCAGTCCTAGGTAGTCTGCGTACCGCTCTATAAAACCACAGGAGAGTGCCAGGTCTGCCTGCTGGAAAACTCCTTGTAAATAGGTCCAGTGGAAACTGGCTTGCAGTGCCTGTCCAAGTGTGTGAACACAAGTTTCCATCTCTGCTCTACATGAATCATCTCATCACGCCCTCGCTGCATCCATCTGTTCTTTCATATCTTGATCACTTGACTGTTTGACAACTTCTCCTCCCTTCCTTTGCAGTCATCTGTGCAATCTGTTGATCAGTTTAAAAAAAATAAAAGCATTACGTGTCCTGTCTTTCAAACAGTCTCACACCATTTAACCACAGTGTTCTTGGCACAAATGCATCCAGGCCAAAAAAAAAATCTTAAAGGTAATGCATTATATCTGCAGTGTTATGGTCACACTTGATGTTTAAATGGGACTTTTATCATCAGTGCTGAGCAACGGGTCTGGAAGCACAAAAATCCACTTTAACTTATATTGCTAATTGAGGTTTGACACCAGTACAGTCAAAGGCAATGGTCAGTGTCGTTGTGGTGTAATGGTATCTAGGAGTGACCAAAAGCGGGTAAACCGTGAATATTTATCTGCTTTCCCATCCAAACATGTGTTCTCACACACAAACCGCTCACAAAACTGGTGACATGTCATAGCGTTAAGCCATAATGATTACTACACTTTTACAGCAGTTTGAAGTGCGTGTCAAAACTGTGGAAACGCCATTTTCCAAAATTAAACAAAAACCATCCCCTGGTCTTTATTTGATTATTTGTGCACAAATGTGACTCATAAAATGTAATGATTAATGATTTAAAATGATCTTAGCACACTATCAAATATTGGTCACTGTTATTTATTAGCCAAAGAGATCCCTCTCAGAGATAATAGTTTATGGAATTTTATATTTTCCTTGATTTCCTTCTCTCCAGTGTGTTGGACGTCCATTTAATTTAAATGAATGGAACAGGGAAGGAATTAATAACCGAAAAAGGATTGAGAGCTAAGTTATTGGATTGTTCTTACTCTGTTGCCCACAGAGTAAGAGTAAGTAATGTTATTAAAGTATGAGTCCAACTTAAATGTAAATCTGTCTCAGAGGATGGACGGGAATATTTGTATATATAATGCATATTCCAAGCTGACTGAACTTTAATGTTGATTTTTTTTTTTTTCAGGGATTATGTTGTAATGTTTGTATATTTTCAGGATATCAGGAATATCTCAACAAAAAAAGTACAACCACACAAGATACACACCAGACACTCTCAGGGTATTCGATGACCTGCAGAAATATGACCTCCTGAAATTCAATTTTAAAAAATGGATTTTTAAAATCTGGTCACAGTGACTGCAGGTCAACAGGTTTCATGTTGTGCCTTGTCTCAGCATCAGGCCTTTGCAAATGTTTCTGCCAGTTGCTTGTACACCTGTGTTAAATTTAACCAGCGTGTGTTTTCCACCAGTGTTTTTCACATCTGTTCCTCTGAAACCTTGACTGGACAAATGCTGACTTGACTGGCTACAATTCAGTGGGACTGAAAACCCAAACAATCAACAACAGCATCATAAAGCAGGTCAGCTGACTGACACGAAGGCTGAGAAAGCTGCGTCTGAGTGGAAACTGCTGTTTTATCGAAATGGGAGGAGCGCAAAAACAAGATCATGTGGATTAATGCTTGAGGAAAGGAGCTTCTCCAAAGCTACAGGCTATCCTGTCCTTTTCCGTGACAGGGATAACAGAAGGGTAGAAGAAGACAGAAAAGAGAAGAAAAGATATGTATTAGTCAGCAAAAGAAAAAAATCAGGCGATAAATGTCTGACCCGGGTGGACGTGGCCTCACAAACCAGACATGACCTCATGCTGTATCACTTGCTGAATTTAAGGCTCCACATCTTTAATCTCTGTCTGCAGCTCAAGTCGCCAAGATGCTGTGACACTGAAGGTGTGTCAGTGCATTCAACCTTCAATTGTGAACAACAAATCCGCACAACTGAGTATCACACATGTGGCTGCACATGAACAGACACACACATATACCCATGCAGACTCAGTGCTACACACTAAGAGAGGGTGGGGGCACAGCGAAGTCCTCTCTCAGAGGTCAGACGCCAACACAATGAGCTCCTTATTCCCTCTGCTCGGGGGTTTTAACCTTTCTGCTTCAGCCGTGTTTACACACATAAAACTTCAGAAGAGAAGGTCAAACACTCAGGCTCTGATCTAACACACGAAGCTGTGTAGACCAATCCTCTGATGCTGGGCTAAGCTCTGCGGGCGGGGGGGACATAAGCTGGGGTGTTTTAATGTCCATTCGATTATTGTTGTTCAGGAAAACCAGAACAGAAGAGAAGTGCAGGGCTCTAGCTGACCACGCTGATTAAATTTTGATTAAGTCTATAAAATGTAAGAAAACAATGATTATCCACTTAATCGATTAGCTCATTGACGAAAAACTCATCTGTAACTAGTTTGATTTTTGGCCCCCTCTTGGCAACATCAGCCTATCCATCGGTCAGTCCATCACTTTGGTCCAGACTGAAATGTCTTCATAGCCAAATGTTCTAGTTTCAGTCCTAATTCAGTCTACACTGATACACAATAGAGTAAAGCAGCAAATCCTCACATTTGAGAAGCTGGAACCAGCAACGTTTTTTTTTTTGATAAGTAAAAGACATAAGAGATGTTAACTCCTCAACCTTCCATCTACCTCTGAATCTGCAAGTGCCGTTCTGTTTTCACCAGTTTGTTGATCTCATTGAACGTCTTTCACTGTATATCAAGAAACTCATACTTTCCATAACTCACTCTCTCAGTCTGCCTGTCCCCTCTCTCTCTCTCTCTCTCTCACCGTGTTGAACATCAACTCTGCTGCTTTTCTTGGTGCTCCAACAGCTGGCTGTGGCCCAGCTACGCTTCACCCCGAAAAAAAAGAGCATGTTTTTCCTCCTGTATTTTGGCCAGGGGGGGATAGAAGACGGGATGGAGTCAGGAGGAAGAAAAACAAAAATAGTTTGTACACCAGACAGAGTGAGCCAAATTAACCTCACACAAACATACAAAGAAAGGGAAAATGAGGGGAAAGCCTGGCTGCTTGACAAAACACTTCCTGTGTAGTCTATTAGGCCTAAAATAGCATAAAAAGAGGTGTGGGAGGAGGTTAAACTTGTTGGATTTGCTCATTTACCCTGCAAATTAGAAAATGAGGAGTGTGTGCTACTGATCCACAAGCTCACACCAGCTTGTCTGATTGTTTGATAACAGAAAACTCAGGCTTGAGCTCAGATCAAATTCAGCAGACCCAAAAAGAAAAAAGAAAAAGTCAAAAAAACGTGGGGAATGTTTGTGAGAGAGAAAGCCCCAGAGGGGACAGGAGAGGTCTGCTCTTTCTGAGCGTGCCAAGTCGATTTCATGCTCAGAAGCTGGTCCAGGTGTAATGTCCACTTCTTAAACCACTAACATGCACACACACGCGCACACACACACACAAGCACATATAAACAGGAAGTCTGTCCTGCGGAGCTCTGAAGCTTCGAGTCAAGTTGTTCTTATTGTGCTTCCTATTACAAAATGTTCACTACTAAAATAACAGAAGGTGTTGTTCACTCTGTTGTGGGATAAAGGTTGAGATGATAAAGGGTTCAAGACCAAACGGGATGAAAGAGAGGGTAGAAAGGGGGGCTACCATCAAATGCTGATATCATCAAAGAATTTCAAGCCAGTTTTGGGTGAGCAATCAATTCTACTTTTCTACTTCATGTTACTCTTTTTTTTTAAAAATCAATTACAGGTATAAATGCAAGACAAAAAGAAGAAGAACACAACTAAATGTTTATGAGTTTGTGCAGTTGCAAACTCCATCCTGCATCATCAGAGGATGACAAGCCAGAGTCACTAGGCGTGATGGATCTGACCTGGACTGACGACTCATGTTAATTCACATCAGTTAAAAGGGAAAGTGACAGAGCTGAAACAATAATCAGCAAGTATTTACACAAAAAGATTATTTAAGCAATTTTTTCTGCAACAATTACCTGATTACTCAATAAATCAACTGACATAAAATGAATGGGCCACTATAACAGTCTCAGTCATCTTTATTTGCAAAAATGCCAAACATTCTCTGGTTTCAGCCTCTCGTGAGAGGATTTACAGCTTTTCTTTGTCACATATGACAGTAAATTAAACATCTTTGGGTTTTGTACTTGACAAAATAAACCACTTGAAGACATTGCCATTCAGCCTGGGGACTTTTCTTCTTATCTTTTTTTTACTATTTGCATTATCAGTTACTCTCCACAGTATTTGATTGATTTTTCGATTAACTGTTTGGTCTATGAAACTAGAGCTCAAAGTGAACTAAGGAACTGTCTCCAAATATAGTCATTTTTCATTTTACGGCAGTAAGAAATGGAAAAAGCTTAAACCATTCACATTTGAGAAGCTTGAACCATCAAATTTTGGGATTTTTCTTGCTTGAAATTTGACTTTTTACAGTCAACTGATTATCAGAACAGCTGCCAAACGACGACTGATCGACTAATCGTTTTACCATAAAACAAGTTAGTTTTTAGTGCAGGATTCAGATCACAGACTACTGTCAAATTATAACTACAGCAGAAAATCATCTGGTTGCATTGGCATTAGAGGTTTAAGCATTACAGGGTCTAAAAAAAAAAGAGTTGATTTGTTTGTGATGTGAAAACGTTAGGAGGCTGTTTACAGTGTGGGCACCATAACAGTCGCTCCGTATACTTTGTGACCGCAGACACCAACTGTAGCTAAGAGCACAGAGACTACTTGACGTCTTCAGAGAGTTTAATTGTGTAAATGGTGGGTTTAAAGACACCTGAATAAGTCACTTACAGTATGGGTGTTGTTTTGCAGGGCTGACTCTACTCCGGGCAGGGGTGTACATGTCTGTCCATTCAGTCCTGCGCTGCGTCTCGAGAGGTCGGACCTCTCTAAACTATGCGGCTCCCCATCCCTGCCTAACTCCCTCAGCAGCCTCTTCAAAGCTGACAGGTTTTCTCGCTCTTGAAAATCTCTGCCCAGCGCAGCGGAGGACAACAACGGCAGCCCGAGCGCCAAAATGAAAAATACGGAGGACATGCTTACAGGAAGAGTCCCCAACTTTGAACTCGGCGAGAAGCTCATCTGGCCCGACAGTTGGCTCCACATGCCCCCCTCATCACCTAATGCATCTTTAATCACGGCCCATCCACCGTGGCACGGGATTGGTCAGGACCAGAATAACCCGCAATCTCATTGGTTCGACAGGAATCTTCCTCAGCTGAGATGTCAGTCGTTTTCTGGTGTTATACTGCCCCCTGGTGGAAAGACCGCGCAAAGAAGGGCGAACTTTTTGTTCCTGGAAAAGTTAGACTTCGAATTTGTTTATTAGTCCAAGAAACAGAGGAAAAGCAGAACAAACAGCCTGAAGGACAGACTTTGTCATACAAAATGACTCACTGACCGGAAACACTTCACTTTAACTCCTCCTGTGCAGCCTTTAAAGGCAGTAAACATTTAAAAAATGGTTCAAAACACATTTTAATGTAGTTGTTCATAGGTATGAGGACATTTTTAAGACATTAAAACATTGTTTTTTTTTAATATGCAATATTTGTGAACAATTATAGCTTCTCCTACACTGACATATTGTAAATTTTTACAGTTGTTTTACTGTGTTATTCACTGTGTGTTTATACAGCAGGTTCTACTCACGGGTATCTACAGGAGAAGTTATAGTTGTTGAGTAATACATTTATAACACTGATATTTGCTTGAGACTGCATTAAATGAGTCCTTACTAAAAGTTTATATATTACCTCTAAATGATAAATAGGGAGACTCAAGTTGACGTTATCAACTGACTTTTTTTGTCAAATTTTAGCAAGTTGTTTTTTACAATTTCTGGCTAAATTAACATAAATGCCCCAAAACTGACAAAACACGTTATCAGACAAGTCAAAAATATAACTGAATATATTATTAAATAATATTCAAATTAATAACATTTGAAAGGATGTGTAAAAATAGTCTCATTATGTATAACCCACCATTTAAGCAATGGGTCTGTATGAGCTCCTTAACCCTGTGTGTCACTGGGTAATGTCATTTTACCACTGTGAAGTGATGTGTAGTTGTTCACAGAGCACAATACTTCAACTGTTTTAATAACCCTGGACATAGGGGGTCAGGGTACTAATACTAGACTACCATACTTGAAACACAAGGCATACACAAAAAGTACAAAGAGTCGAGTCACTTTCTGAATACAAGAGTTTAATCGTTTGTACTGATTCGTAACAAAAAAATAACCCCACCCACCCCACCCCTACATTTTGTGCCGCTCAGCTGTAAGCGCTGGTTGGACTCCTGTACAACAGGGATGTACAGAGAGTGAGAGAGAAGAAGAAAATTAGCACATTACAAAGATTAACCTCTTATGCAATCCAAAAAGATTCTGAATGCAGCAAGGAGGAGAATGTGCTGATGGAAAGTTGTGGTTGTGTTGCGACATTAGGCCCAGGTGTAGTTCCACATCCTCTCCTCTCCTGTCCAGAACTGAAACCAAGACTTTAAAGTCTTTTCTGCTTTAGATATCCTTGATTACATCTTCCAACTCCTCTTTGGAATACATGTGGAAGGTCTTCCCAGGCTCTACCGTTGCCAGCTACAGAAGAGACACAGATTTTAAAAATCGGCATGAAACCAGGCATTCAAACTAGGACAGTCCTGTGCAAACTTAAAACTGCTGTGGTTAAGTTTCTTTTTTTCAAACAAAAGTCAAAGTGACCCCTCTGACGTGGTTTGCACTGGACATTTTCATGGTCAAATTCAATTTCTCAATTGTCTACAAAGATCTACTTAAAACAAATGGGGAACAAACCTCAATGTTGGTGGCGTTCAGCTTCTCCTCCATCACCTGCTTCAGAATGGTGAGAGACGACTTGATGGCATCTTTTAATGTCATGGACTGTCAGTCACCCAGGGAGAGAAGGACAAACCAAAAAGATGCAGCTCTTCAATCTTGGTCATTTGAATGCACTTTTCATTTCACTTAATCTTTAGCAAACAATAATTTACCAACTTACATGTAAGATAGCAGGTTATAAACATAAAAATCTGTGTCGCTAATATTTCCTGTTGGTCATAAAAGTGAACTGATACCTTGTGGTAGACCTCTTGCAGAGAACTCTGTGCTCCTTCAGACGCAGAGCCGATGGCCCGAGCATCACACTGCACAAAGGTTCCTGATGGGTCCATGTGGTACCTGAATTTACAAACATAAGATCTAAGTCTCTTGGTGGTCTGACTCAAACGTTAAATGTTGAACCAATCAAAGATTTTGTATTTAAGGTGAACAAATAGTAATCTTTACATACAGCTGGGGTCCTTTTTCATCAACTCCTCCAAACAGAAGTGCTACGCCGAATGGTCGACTCTGTACGGGTGCCACCACAGAGGAGCAGAGCAGAAAGTGAAGAATACAGGTTAACAATAACAAACAATGAAAATAAATAAATAACAGAAAGCCCATTGACCCGAGGTTTGAATGACTGAGTATTTCAATACAGAGCTCCGCTCAGTGACTGACCATGGCGCCGGGATCGGCGTCCTCTTCTCCAAACTGCAGCGCCAGGTTGGACACAGCCTGAGTCACACTCTCCACTGTCATTGTCTCATTGTAAGTGAACCAGTGGTTCTGAGGAGGAATATACAGTCGACGGGTTAATTTCAGGTTAAACACAAAGTTGGTGAACTGCTTATATTACAGTGTGGGTCAGCATTCATACCTGTGTTTCCACTCTTGCTTTGTCAATTAGAGTCTTGGCATCAGCTATCAAGCCACTCATGGCGCAACCTTAGAGATGAGAAGAAGGAAAAGTAAGAGACCACAACGACCTTCAGATGCTGTAGCTTAGCACTGTTGAACTGGGAGAAATGTAATGTCATACTACATCAACTGAAATGTGGGTTTAATCATTGATGCTGATCAAACTTTCTGGTCACATACAGTACAAGGAATATGACTATCATAGTTTCTTATCAATCAAATAACATAACAAAGGTCAGGCCTTTTCTCTGTAATGACACTAAAGAGAAAGTTGAGAATGCATTGGATATGAGTAGGCTCAACTATTGTTATAAAAAAAGAAACGTCCACAGGTGTGCCCAAAATGTATCTAAAACTTTTTTTAAGTCACACACACACTGTTGCTCACGACTTTTGGTCAGAGCAAAGAGAAAAGCCAGTAAATTTCTGATTAAATTTTAAAAATACAAATCAAATGGAGTATACTGTTTCCCTCTCTGTCAGCTCAAAACCAGGAGAAAATGAGGAGTGACCTTTTACATTTTTTTTTTTATATAAACAAACCTTTACTTTGGGTTCCTGCCAAAATACTGTATGTTTCTGGTGCAGGTCAGATTTTTTGTTTTACTATACAAACTCTTAAAGCGTATGCTATGATATGATGACAGCTGATACATCAATTAAGGAATTTAAGCAGCTACTCATTATTCTTCAGTAATACCTGAATCAGTCGTCATACTGCTGTACAAATATAAAATGCATATTTTGTCTCTGTCTCTGCTTCTCACTCACTTGTTTAGTAAGTGTAAAATGCACAGCTGAGTGTTAAATCTCATTCTTGTTTTTATTTTAATACAAAAACAGTCAAATTGCATGCAGATTTATTTTTTTTTGTTTTCACTTACCAATGTGACTGTCAATCTCCACGATCTTCTCAATGCTGTTAGGCTCCATCAGGGGAGAGGTGATCCTCTTCTCCACAGCCAGACACACACCCTCTGATGTCTGGATACCGATGGCTGTAGAGCCCAACTGGTAGAGCAAGGCCAGACCAAAGACAACGTATGAGCTTCAGATGGGACACTTGTTTTCAGGTGTCAATATACAATCTCACACAGAGGTGGACAATTGTGAGCATATAATACTCACTTTTATAGCCTCAATGGCATATTCAACCTGGAACAATCTTCCCTCAGGGGAGAATGTGTTCACACCTCTGCAAAACAGATGTGAATAATAAAAGGAATTATGAACAATGTTTATTAGTTCAACAATGCAAAGCAATGTGTCCTGACAATAAACAAATGTGGCATTATGTTCAGGTTATGTCTATTTTTAATGTTTATAGTCATACGCTCTCATACACTTTGAAAACTCTTGTGTTAGTACTGACCATCTTCGCTGGAGAACACTAGTTCAACACAAGACATTATAATCTCGGTTAGGATTTTAGGTTAAATAAAGGTTTAAAAAAAAACATATCGAAAGTGAAAGCAAAGTAACTTGTTAAAAAGGCACTAGCTGCTTGCTAACTATCTACAACACAGACACAAAATTACTGCAAGGGTTGCAAGCAAAAGCATTTCTAAATTTCCTTGAGCAGTCAAAATCGAAAACTGCCTTACAGAAAACTTTTTAACATAAATGTGTTTTCCTGAGTTTTCTCATTCCCACTGAGAGGCGCTCAACAAATGACAAAGCACTTTGAGTTACACCTACCTGTCATATTCCGATCTTGTCAAAAACATCTTTTAACGTTTAAACACAGGACCTGCAAACAGAGGAGATGCAGTATGTAAAACCCACGAAGCACAAAATTAATTTAAAGTGATTATTAAAAAATATATTTCATTTTAATTTCGCCGTGACGCCGGGTGATTAGCTAGCTAGGGTTAGCCGTGATACCGAGCAAACGTGCTAGCTAAGCTAAACTAAAAAAAAACAACACAGAAACGGCTAATATACGAAGAACATGGCTATTCGGACATTATATCCACTTTTAAGAGATTATAAAGGGGTAATTCCGCCACGTCTTTCTAAATAATTGTACTTGTTAGACTAATTTACCTCCAGCTACAGACCCTTGAATGAGTTCGCTCGTTTCAGAGGAAGCGTCAGGGGTGTAACATCCAATGGAGTCGTTTGTAAACAAATCGAAAGAAGGGTTCCGCAGGGCTGTGCAGAACTTCCCCTGAGAATCTGCATCCTATCTAGCACCACAAAGTTACTCTTTTTTTTTAACATCAGCAGCCGCTTATATTCATATAAAATAACTCAATACTGATACTAAGTGAAAGGGTTTAGAATTAATGTTTTAATCGTTTACGAAAATTATTGTAATAAAGTCTAAAGAAAACAATCGCTCCAGTGTCTATTATGGGAAATATTTCATGTAAAATACCGATGAATGTTTGGCTGGTATTGACAAAACTGCTCGGAAACAGAAGCTGTAGGTTTACTATAAATGGCTCTGTTTTGTCTCTTCTACTATTTCATGTGAATCAGTCCAGATCCACAATAGATCCAAGCCAAACAAGTAAGATTAAAACCATCACAGAGGAAAATCAGAATATGATATTTACTGTTACAGAACATACACGTTTTTAGGTAATAACCTATTTTATTATATTAATATTGTCGTTGTGACGATATAAATATGATCAGTAAACCACAGTTACATGGACTCACAACTGGAAGGAGCGCCCCCCTGCACCTCCTCAAAGAGCAGGTAAACCCATAATTCAGTCACGATGGGGATGTCAAAATCTCTATCTCTCTCTAGCTTTAGTCAGTGACCAAGAGAGCACATTCCCATCATCTGATTGTGCTATAATGCTGTTCCGAAGTCCCATATGGTCTAGCGGTTAGGATTCCTGGTTTTCACCCAGGCGGCCCGGGTTCGACTCCCGGTATGGGAACAATCTTTTAAGATAAGAATTCAGCACGATAGCGACTCTGCTAGCCTTCTTGATAATATGGCACTGCAATAAATCATGTAATCCTGATACAAAAAGGGATTTCTGGTGTTTAGGTAATGTCATATCAGTGGATCAGCCACTGGGTGTCATTACTGAGCTGAAGAAAGTCAAATGCAATTATACTAGTGGGAAACTGTGGATTTGTCTGGGTTTCTCTGACAGTTCAAAATACGAAATTGTAAATGGCAAGATTAAGGACAAATTATAGCTTTATGCAGGTCCTCTGACCAAAACTCTGATACTGTATATTTGTTCCGCACTGTTCTATCAGTATTAGTTCATGCAGGGATCAAGCAGTGATGGAAAAGGTAATCAAATACTTTATTATCACAATTAAAAAAGAAAAAGGAAAAAAGCCTCTAGAAGTCCTACATTCAAAACATGAGTTACATGAAAGTACAAAAGTACCATCAGACCATAAAAATACACAAGAATACCACCTGTCAGTGCTATTATTATTATTATTATTATTTTTATTATTATTATTGTTGTTGTTGTTGTTGTTGTTGTTGTTGTTGATTGCTCTGTACATGCAGAATTTTAATATTCTGGCTTGTCAAGATGGAGCCAATTTTATGCCTTTGTAAACTTAATGTTAGATTAATGTTTCATCTGAAAAGTAATTAGTACTGTAAGTGCTTAAGAGCATGATATGTTCTGTAGGTGTTTCATAATAAAATCGTATAATATGTCTCCACTGTATTCGCATATCTCTGTTTAGGGATGTTGAGCAGTAATAAGTTGTGTTACGGGTTTTGTGAGAGGAGGGGATGTGCATGCAGGCCGGTGGTGTCGGGTTTCATTTCCCGGGTGGGATCAGCTCAGTTCGGTCCTGTTTTGGTCCTGTGTTGATGTCCTTTCTTCAGACTCTGAAATCAGAACAAAAACGAGTCCCGCTGCTGCTGCGGATGGATAAACAACACGTACTCCTTTGCACTCAGGGCCGTCTGCCAGGTGAACAACCTTGACAAGTCTCCGTGATATTGAAGTTGTCAGCATGAAGTGCGAGAAGGAGGACATCATTTTTCAGGCGCTCCTCTTGATCCACAGTAAGTTGGCTGGAGTTTGGTTGCCGCTGCATTGTTTAACTTTTGTTACAGGTGCGTGTAGTTACCTCAGGGCATGCACACATAACTTAATATTATATTTTAATAAGTATGTTGCAAAATAAGCCCAGATCTTCTGCATCAGTACGTGGTTAAACTTATTTAAAAAGTATTTCCTTGGTTTACTTAGCTTCCCCCCCCTTGTTTTGCCTTTTTCTGATTGGATTAATCTTACTGTTTTTCAAGGCTTTGGAGCAAACACTCAGTTTGCTGGTATGTAGAGGCTGATACTGAAACCAGACTCAAACTTTTCATCCATCCACCTCAACTTCACATTCACACGCACATTCTTGTCAGATGAGTTTTACTGAGTAAGTTTCTAAAGCACAAGGACAGTGTAAGAAAGTCATTTACGTTGATGCATGAAATGAAAATTAAAGACTATACTTTCCTCTATTGTTTCCAATTAGAAGTATTCAGTTTTTTTTCTTTTTAGCTGTAGCTAAATGTCTGTTATTGCTCTCATTTCCTGCTTTGTTTATCTTAAATACTTTTATTATTTGAACCAACTTCAGCTGTAGTTTAATCTGAATTTAGAGAACCTTCCTTCAAACAGGTATTCATTTTTTAACACCACACACAGCATGCAGCGGCTGTCTGGCTGGATCTGTTTAAGTGATTATCCTGTTCACTTTTTTTACTGTTTCTGTTTCAGTCCCCGTGGCCTGCCTCTTTACCGCAGGTATGTTCCTCTTGATTTATTTCTGTGCATTTCTCTTCAAGTATTTAGTAAATGCTCGACATCGTCAGTGTGAAATCTCCACACCCTCTCTGTCCTTCAGTGTCAGGTCAGTCGGACAGCAGCAGCAGTGTGGTGGTGGCAGGTTACAATGTGAGTGCCCCGGCTGGGTCGAGGGTGGTGCTGCAGTGTGTGAGCGGCCGCATGGTGTGGACCCGGGACAGGGTGAGGGACAGACAGAGGGTGGTCCACTGGGACCTGTACCGGGCCTATCCGGACTACGCCATGGAGAGGGTGGTGGACATGTTCTCTGCAGGAGACCAGAGGATCTACAACTCCTACAATCTGGGCAGGGTCGGGATCACCCCAACGGCTTTCAGGGATGGAAACTTCTCCCTGGTCATCAAAGGTCAAACTCACTGTCTTTGACATATGTCTGTAGCTGTGGTGTAACTTGGATGCTCAGTATGACTGACATTATTTTGCTTTCCTGTCTCACTGTGGTTTTGCTTTGATTCTTATCACTGATCCCCCAAATGGGACCAAAGTTCTCATACTTTTCAAATCATAATATTTTAGGTATTTTTTTAACCTCCTTGTAGCTATTAATTTCAGTACATACCAAGAAAGGACAGTTCAGCCATTGTTTTTTAGCAGAGATTGTAAACCAAAAGTCTGATACATCTTCTCTCATGATCAATTTGGATGACAGTCTCATTTAATTGATAACAATCTGATGTGTTCAACATCCTTTGCTCTTTTCTTCCCAAAAGGTTAATGTTTTATTTCATAAAAGTGTAAATTTTAAGATGTTAGCAAAGGTCATCTTTGTTTCAGTCAAGATGGATCACCTCCTTCACAAAGCACATGGGAAACATTGTTTTGAAAACTCTTGCCTGTTGTTGTTCAGGTCAGTGCCAGCTCAAAATTGACACTGATACTGTAGCTGTCAAAGCATCACAAACATCTAAATGCACCAATCAGGATTTTTTATTCTGCAGTCCCAGTGCTCGCCTGCAGTTTGTCAAATAAATTGATCAAGATGAAATAGTGTTCACTGTAAGTTTAAAGTTTCTGTAAGCAAAACACAAAGACGACAATGACTATAACCAACATTATCATCATGTTTGTATTTTTTTTGTTTCTCTGCATGTATTGATAGATGTGACAATGAATGACAGAGGTCTGTACTCGTGTAACCTCCACCATCTCTACTGCCACCTGTATGAGACGATCAGAGTACAGCTCAACGTCACTAAATCACGTACGTATCACACTGCACCAGCTAACAGCACCTTCAACACATAGCACCTTTAAAGCTGACTCCGTTTTGTCTTTTTGGACTTTCACTATAAAGGCCGTAAAGAACAGCGCTACTGGGATGGACAGAAGGCAGTGTATGTGGTGCTGCTTGGGAGCACCGTGGTGCTGCCGTGCATCAACCGTCGTAACGTGTGGACCGACTGGAGCAACGAGGAAGAGGACCAGCAGGTGTGTGTACTACATGAGCTTGTTTCCTCAGACAGTCAATCTTAGTCTAGATTTACTTTTAATTTAGAGGGATTACAAGATATTTACTGAAAAATGTACTTCCTCCCTTGTTTTGGTGATTTTCAGGTGGTCCACTGGGACCGTCAGTCCCCAGGAGTACGCCATGACCTTGCTGACCGACTAGTGGACCTTTACGCCTCTGGGGAGCAGCGTAGCTACGGGCCACTGTTCCTCCAGAGGAAGATGAACATCAGCAATCAAGCCTTCTCCGAAGGAGACTTCTCACTTACCATATCTGATCTGCAGGTGTGTAAAAAGAGAATAACTTCATAGAGGAACAGAAAACACCACAAGAACGTTAAAATTAAAATATAGCAAGGAGCACACTTCCTGCTCAAGTTAACAATAAATCTGTGTGCCCATGCACTCTGAATGCAGCGTTTAGAGAGAATGTGTTGCACATGTTTACAGTGTTTCCAGAACACATGGAACTTTCATTAGTAATGTAGCTCTTGTCAAGTAAAACTTTATTGCTCTATTGGGAAATGAGGTTGGTTTGCCATAGTTAATTGAACAATCCCGTCAGTTTTTAAAAACAAACAATACAAGACCTGCCCAAAAGGAGGTTCCTACCAGCCCCTTTGTGCCTTTTGCTGTAATAGAAAGCAGAGAAAAAGTTAAGAGCCACATTTGAGGGAATCTCAAGGGTCTCAGTGTTTTTTTGACGGAGCTCATAAATCAGAACATTTAGGTTAAATACAGGCTCAGGAGGCTCCGGGGCTGAACGACCACACTGTGGAACGGGGCCAGTTTTCCAGTCAGCTACGGGCAACACTCAGCTGACTGTCAGAGCCATTTTGTTCTTGTTTTATGGTTAAAAATTTAATTTGCACAGATGAGTACTAATTCTACACACGTGTATGTTGGACAAAGAATATGCAAAACAAAGCATTTTGACAAATTATACATATAGTTAAATAGTGATTACTTAACTCACCGATTGTAAAAAAAAAACAAAAAAAAAAACATTTGTTTCTCAGCTTAACAACACAAGCTTGATTGTTACTCCTTTACCAGTGGAACGCTAGCACTGGGGAGAACTTTTTCAGGCTGCTGCTATGGAAAGTTACATTTAATGCAAACATGTATTATATTTTATCTTTATCAGATTAGACTGCTACTTTTGTGGTGATTTTTAGCCATGCTTGCTGTATGGCTCAGGATGGCGAACATCACTGGGTTGCTGTGAAATTTTGTTTATGTTTCCAAGAGGATAATTCAGACTGACTTTGGTGATACACTGACTTTTCATCTAACAGCATCATGGGGTCAAAATTTTTAAGTTCCCATCAGCTGTAGCCTACCTTGTGTTAGTTGCTAATTAGCACAATTTTAGCATGTTAACAAACTTGGCTAAGATAGTGAACATGGTAAACATTACACATCACACTCAACATTTGCAGTATGTAAAAATGCTCCTCGAACAATTAACAGAAGAGTAGAATATAAACTAAAACTTTAAGTTAAACCTTGTGTTTCCCTACTTTCAAAGCTGTTTGGCAGTTAGTGTCGTATATCCTCGCAGAGGTAACCATCAAAAAATAGTTTATTTTAATAATTTCACACCATCCGAAAAAAATCTTTAATAGCTTGGATTTACCATTTTCATGTTTTACATTTGGATCACAGATTGTCAGATGAAAGTATTTATCTATAGATACACATACATTACATTACATATAGTATAATGCACAGGCGTGTGTGTCTGCATTTAATTCACAGCGCACAGATGAGGGGATGTATTCCTGTCACCTCCACCATCATTACTGTGGTCTACATGAGAGAAGAGAGTTCCAGGTCACAGTGGAGCCACCAGTGATTCAGACCACCCAGCCGGCCAAAGTACTGCCCTCCGAGGACAAAGGTAACACACACACACACACACACACACACACCACACACACACACACACACCACACACACACACAAATATACAAATTCTACATATACACAACCGCTCTTCCTGCTCTAGTTATGGGTCAGGGTGAGTGTTTTAGCAGAGAGGATGTTTTATAACTTAGTGGATTTGAACTATCATGTATACAATTAGCAGAAAAAAACACACATCTGTTCTTTCCTTCACTCTTCCCCTGTGTTGCTTTTCGTTTTGTCCTCGTTTATCCTTACTGTGTTTGGTCTTGGCCTCAGACTCTCCAAAGAGCAAAGTAGCAGCAGAGGAAGAAGAGATGAGAGGAACAGAGAAGAAAGCCCCTTATTTCTGAACTTCTCTGTTTGTTTCATGAAAAGAGTTTTTCTTGCACTGTCAGCTTGTCTGGTGCCAGATCCCAGAAACCACACACACCCCCTAACAACCCAGTCCTCGAAAACCTCGCCCTCATCGATTTTCACGTCCTTTCCAACCAAAAGTTCTCAGCTATTTCATCATTTCATTCACCTAGTTTAGTTCACGCTATTCCTGAGCATTTTGCCCCAGATCTCTGAGTGCATAATAGAGGAAAATAGATATAAAGAGGAAAAGAAAAAGGTGGGGGGGGCGGGGGGGGGGGTCTTGCAGACAAAAGAGAGGACTGGTATGTTGGCATGCCAGCTGCCTACCTCGAATTCTTAGAGAATGAGAGAGTTTCTGGTGCATGTGTCTCTGTTTCCAGTAGGTTACTGAAGCAAAGCCTGTAATGGCACTTGTATCGGTTTGGGAAAACCATTGAGAGAGGTTTAGAAATGAGAAATGCCTGTGGCTGAGCCCATCTGTGTGTGTGTGTGTGTGCGTGTGTGTGTGTGTGTGAGTGTGCCGATCTCATTTCAATGGAATCTCTCGGATACAGTCTTTGGACCGAAGAGCAGTTCTGCCCACACAATTAATCCTTCACTCGCCGAGCTGTAATAATACAGTAGGATTGCACCATGGGAATTGTGCTAGTTAGAAATAAGATGCGTAACTGATTTAACACCAGCACAGGAGTTGAGTTTGTATAGTTTCTTCCTCTGTGCTCTCAGACCTTACAATAACCCGCACAGTATTATGTGTTCTTATCAGCTCTTCTGTTGCCCTCCCTGACCGTCTGCTGCCCTGTTGACTTTGCTCCCTCCCGACATTATGGAAGAAGTTTCTCACTCTTCCTTTACCCCCGCTTTCATCTTTCCTCTGTCCTGCCTTCTTTTTTCCTCCTTTGAGGATCCCACTTGCTCAGGTTTGTTTATTTTCATTGCCTTCCTTTCTCTTGCTCTTTTCCATCACTTTTCTCGCTTTCCTTGTGCCTTTCCTTATAAAGGAAGAAAAGTCTTTTCGGTAGTTTAAGTACAACAAAAGGAAATGTGTTTCATCTGCACGGCAGCTGGCCACACAGAGGGAAAGAGAAACTGAGAGAGAGAGAGGTAGAGTGACACAGTGGGATGAGCATTTTGAGATAGAGAGATACACAAAGACAGAAAGAAGGACAGGGGGCGTAGGAGTCTGTTGATGAAATAGGGAAGAAGAGATGTAGGTCACCCCTCCCTCCTTCCCTCTGTCTATCAAAGTTGTTTCTCTGTGTTGTTTGGGCAGGGGGGAGGACGGGGGAGCTAGTCTAAACACAAGCATATATGCTCCCATCAGGGCACGAGTCAGGAGAAACTTGAAACTAAATAAAAGGATCAGAGGATACGCAATCGTAATGAACATGTTGTTTTCATGTACATTCCTTACCAGCAGCTGTGTATGGTGCTGGAAATGTATGTTTGGGACCGCTGGGCCAAGTCTTTTCTAGCCTAATTTTTCAAGGCAGGCCTCTGGAGAAACTTCTCACCGTCCCCTTCCTTTCCCTTGGCTCTCTTCCTCTGTTCCACCCCTGCTCTGTCCTTCCTTCACTCCTCTTCCTCTCCTCACTTTTCTGTGTTTTACTGCCAGGAAAAGTAAATCACAGCATGACTTTCAGTCTGGATCTCATTTTGGCTCAAATATGTTGAGTCTGAGGTCCACAGCTGCTTCTTGCCTTGTGTTTTTTTTTTTTTTTTTTTAAATGAAGCAAAATGAAACCAGGCCTTCCCTCCCTCCTCTGTCTCTCCACACTCAGCAGAACCGCACACATCACATCAAACCCGACCAGCTAATGATTTCACACTGTCCTGGAAATGTGTTCAGCATTTTTTTTTTTAACAGTCAGGAAATGTCACTACATTAAAAAAAAAAAAAATTGCAAGGTGTTGGAGCTTACGTAGCATCACACACTCTCACGCATGGGCAACAAAAATACACATGCATTCGCAGCCACAGCCACATTCACTGAATGACAATGATTTTCATTAGGCTTGAAGAGAAATTTCTGCCAGCACTGGATGTAGTCTGCCCCCGCGAAACACACATTAAACACAAACCACTGAATTCCCCTCGGAGCAAAGACAAGATAAAATTTAACAGAAATTAACCTTGAGAGTAGAGTTTTTTAGAAACTCTAAACAAAAATGGTTATGAAAGATAAAAAAATGACAGTGCTTCTTAAATAACTTCTTACATTTTTTGGTTTGCTACACAAATGTGCGACACACCAAGTCAGTCTTCTTTAATGTAGCAACAGTGATAGCCATTTTCTCACCAGGGACCCACAAACGTCTGGGCACGATGTTGTGGAATTTCACAGGATAGCTGGGAATCTTAATCAGGGAATCTGGTGCCACTACAGGAAAAGTCAGAAGGTCAACAAAGTCATTCGGATTAATTCTCTTGGTATCATGAATATCTGTACCAAATTTCACAGCAATTCACCCAATATTTGTCAAGGTATTTTAGATCAAAGTACTGAACAGACTGACAACAGTGAACAACACTATAACTGCACAGCTTGTGTGATTAAGAACGTTTTTTATGACTCAGCGTGAGAATCTGACCTGTAAGAACCACTCAACAAATCAAGTTAAATTTAGAGGAATTATATATATATATATATATATATATATATATATATATATGAAAATGGACGAGCACAGCTCAGTCTCAGGCGCTGGACAGAGTTTTGTTTGAAGAATGTGATGTTGTTTGAGACTTCATGTTGAAGTACTCCAAATGTGCAAACCCATGACAAGGGAGTGAAGTGAGAGCTATTATAAATGGCATGTTTTTGTGTTACTCATGAGATGTGTAATGACTGTTCAATGTAAGGTCTGGTCTTGTTTATACGGTTTGTAAACCTCATGATGACGCATTGGTCTGTTTGCGAGAGAAAATACTTAGAAGAGAGGAAATGAAATGCTTACTGTTGTGATCTCTGTACTACTCAGACACCGCTAAGGCTGAATCACCGCGAGTCATCAATGTTATTCTGCCTGACCAGAGACACCACTTTCTCCTGCCACTGGGCTATGTCCTCACATCCTTCCTGCTCCTGGCATTCATCATCCTCATCATCATCCTCATCACACGCAGACGGAGAATCAAAGGTCTGAACTGCAATACCTCAGTCTGATAATAAATGATTTACGTTGCATTTCTGAGCCTCATCTCGTTTTTTTCTTGTGTTTTCAGAGTTTTATCCTCAGTCATCCATGAGGTGAGTGCTGTAAACACACAAAGACACGCACGTAATTATTGTCTTATCCTTAAACACACACCTAGACGTCTCCTTCTCCCTGTGGCAGGTCCAGCAGAAGTCAGAGCAGCTCAGATGAGCTTGAGATGGACGTCACTGAAGTCAATATGCGCAGCGAGGAGGAGAGAAGATTTGGTGAGTAAGAGGAAAGAGCAGAGTGTAAACACACGCTGGCTTGAGTTACGACTTGTGTATTGTGTATCTTGACTTTCTCCTGTGTGATTCCTAGACTACAAGAACAACCTGCTGAAAGAGAAGGTCCACATGAACACACAGCCTAAAGTCATTGATCTTGACAGAGGTAAAGCACCACATGCAAAGTCAGCTCTAATGAATTGTCTCACACCTGCATCCTTCCTAACTTTGATTTGTCTTTGCTCATTGCAGAGATGCAGAAATTTTCTAAGTGAGAAAATGACAGAAAAAGTAAAAACTGAAGTCACTGGCTGGTCCAGAGGCTGCGCTCCAAACAAAACACACTGCCTTCTGTCCTGGCAGGAGAGACGCCACACAGAGAAAATCAGTGTCGCCAAAATGCTTTGTTGTGAAATGCAGAAAAACACTAATGTGTCTCTGTCAGTGTTAAAGACATGCATACAAAAAAAAAAGATTTGGTTTTCTTTTATTGTACTTAAAACTTCAAACTAACAAAGAGAAGACTGGACTGGGACCACTGTGCACGGCACCATAGCACCACCCGGTGGGGAGTTTTAGCCGACTCTCCGTTAAAGGACGGAGAAACGTGTACATAAGTTGAATGAAGTTGACTCAGTTGTGATTAAGTGAATATGAATTATCATTTATTAGAGCTTCGATCATTATGCTTACTGATGTGTTACTTTTCACCTTGTTCTCTGTTTACTCACATATTCCATCTTGGCTTAACTGACTGAAGCACCACTGACGTGTTAACATCAGTGTGTACTGCTTCCTCTAGGCTTTGATTAACTGTATCCTAACCGACCGATGAAGCAGTGTATATAAAAACGTTTTATTGTAATGTTCAGACTGTATTTTTTGGTGGAATTTTCTTTTTTTTAACTTGTATTGAGCATTTGATGCTGATTTTTAAATGAAGTGACTTACTTGTTAAGAGGAGATACCTAGCCTCGCTGTATTGAAAGGCGTTTTTGAATATCACACAGTAAATGTAATTACTTGTGAACTGAATGTGGACAGGAGAAATGTTTATATGCAATATGTTCATAAGGTAATAGGCTTGTAGCCCCCCCCCCCACACCCCAGTGTGGGAACCGCTGCAGTAACTGTGTATGATAAAATATTACAGGATCCATTTAGGGATTTTTTTTTTTCACTTGCAGGATTAAGTGTGAACTTCAGTACAAACTCCCAGGAAAAAACACTTCACAGCATCTGTTGTGGCTTCTGCTTTTTTCATTTAACTACTCTGCAGTTTGTCAGCACTTTTTTCACACTTTGTGTGAAGGGAGCTACCTACGTGGTACTGTGCTGCTAATGCAATAAAATTTTAACATTAAAAAAAATCTTGAAATCCCCCCTCCACACAAAAATGTGTGTGTTTTTCAGTGTTACTTCACTGCAATGATGTATGTTCAAGGTCTGGGAATCAGAAGAAGACTTTTCAGTTTTCAAATTCATCTGCTGAAAGTGGGAAGTTTCTCCGAGCTTTTCTAATGTTTTGTGTTGATCTGCTGCGAGCAGTGATGGGTATAAATCTGAACCACTGAATCCGTTAGTGTTTTCATCAGTAAATGATAGCGGGTAAAACTACAGCTATTACTCATTTTTTGTGTATTGTGCTTTTTGGACAATCACGCTTAAGTACATGTAAGGTCATAGTTCATTTATTCATTCCTTTGTGTCACAAACAAATAGTCCCTGAAATCAAGACAAATGGCTTTTTACACATTTTGTGAAGTTTGTTTTGTGTACATTTTCTATAAAATACATGGTATTGTAATATACTTTTGATCTAAAAATGGTAGAAAACCCTGGTCTGTCCTGCACTGTTGGGGCAACTGTGTCGAAGGAAGCTGCTCACAATCGGTCAGTGCGCATGCGCGCACACACACACACTCACTCACTCACTCACTCACTCACTCACTCACTCACTCACTCACTCAGGATCAGAGAACATTTGGGGCCACGCTGTCTTTTTACAATTAGAGGTAAGCTACAGGTTCTGTAGGGTGGAGACCAGGCAGGATACTGGGTGGAGAAAGGACTCGCTACAAGACGTTTAAAATAATGGGGTGGATTTAAGTTTCAGTTCAATTGGAACTGATCAACATGTCTGCTGTTGTGTGTGAGTCAGAGTAACATAAAAACTGGTGCTCTGAACACGAGGAGATCAGTCTACGGAACAAGAGAATACACTCCGATAATAATTAACTTAGAAGATTCGAGTCTGAACATTATAAACAGAGAGCAGCAAATGTGTCTTTGTCTTAGTGTCCGTCAGGAAAAAAAACACAAACATCTACCATGTGTCATCCATGGTAAGTTATGATGTCACTGAAAGAGCTGATGTGGTACGCACATACTGTACAACCTGCACTCCATGTCACTGGACAAGAGTCTGGTGTGTGTTCTGATACTCGACCTGGGCCAGCGCTGTCCTCGTCTTGTCACCCAGTCACACCCATCCGAGAGACTGGCTGTGAATACACAGTGCTCATGTTCAGCAACCATGGGACCCTCTTCCTATACTGAACATCATGTGGCTCATGGTGCCAAAGGATCTGGTCAGTCTTGAATACAAACTAAACCCCAACAAGGGCTCTATCAACACAAAAAAAGGAGAGGTAAAATATTCATGGTCCGATAAAGGCAGTCACAGAAAATGCCACTGAAAATACCACCTCCCTCTCTCTCGGCTCCTCTTTCCTCAGGGCCTGGTCCGTCCTCTGATACCTTTACAAAACAAGTTAAACTTCAAGCTAAAATACAGGGACCCACTCCTCCGGACTGGTCAGAAGAGATGTATAGTGGGACTTTCTGGGTGGGTCTCTGACAGGGCTGGTTTTCACTGTGAACTGAGTGGTGACTGTTCTGGGTTCCAGATCTCTCAAGTGTCCACCACGGGTCCGATGGAGTCCTGCTGAGGGCTCTCCAGAGGGGAGGAGCTGTCTGGGGCTGGTGGGTGAGGGGAGTGGGCAACCCCTGCTCCTGAGCTGCAGCTCACGCAACCCTGAGAAACACAAAGATGAGGTAAAAGTGGTCGCTGGTGGTCAAAACGAAGGATGATTTGTTTGTGGTGAGTGTGTGAAGATCCCCACCTGTGTATCTATCTCCTGTGGGATAGTATGCTGCTGGATCCAGGGGTGGACCTCGGCCAGCTCCTCTCTCTGCTCCTGGCTAAACCACGGCTGGAGGGGCTGAAGCACCCGAAGCTTCTCTCTGTCCTCTGCCAACACCTCATTCTGGTCCCTGTAGGTCAAATAAGACAAGATATAGGACAGAGAAGAATTCAAAAATGTGGGAGTGATATAGACACAGTAAAAAAAACAAACACATATAAGCTACAATCGCTGGACAACAAATGAAGACAAACAGTCTGCCATGTTAAATCAGGTTTGAGAGAGTTAGGATGTTAATGTTAAGATCAGGACCATCAGAGAGGCAGAGTCATACGGTGTCACAGCATGTCATGACACTCACGGCAAACCGAAAAAGCCAGTCTTCGATACAAAACTGATTTTGTCCTTTCCTTTATTAAGAGTGAAATGTAAACAGCGAGAGTAGTGCTGGTGCGTGTACCTGGTGTGGATCTGGTACGTCATCATGACTCGCTCCGGTGTGTGCTGGATCATGCTCCACAGCGAATTCTCCACCCGAGTGTCGAAGCTGTGCTGGTGCTCTGCTGGCGCCTCCTGGCTCTTGCGGGCTTTACGTGATGTGTCTGATGAATCATTGCTGGCAAAGTATTTGCTGCTGTTGCTGCTGCCTGTAACGCATCAAGAGATCTGTCAGTCACTTTCCTTGACTGCAATATTTAAAAAAAAAAAGTATTGAATGGCTTCAACTAAGAAGCACTTTATAGTTGTGGCAGAGTAATGATAAAGCAACAATATTATTTACATGGCAACTAGTGCTTTCATATAGTTTCTAATCTAAACAAAGGGTGGATGCAAAAAATAAGTAATAACATGGACATAAGAGCCGCGCTGGTTCACACATTTATTTGTTGCTCATTTCACTCAGCTGAAAAAGTTTGTTTGCTGTTTGTTTGTTTGTTTGTTTGTTTGTTTGTTTGTTTGTTTGTTTGTTTGTTTGTTTGTTTGTTTGTTTGTTTGTTTCCTTCTTACCAGTGTGAGAGGTGGAGGTTCCATTGGAGCCAGATCCAGATCCAGATCCTAGTGAACCTCCAGACTCCCCTGATCCAGACCCTGAGGCGTTGGAGCCGGTTCCTGACCTGGCATCCTCCTGCAGCAGCAGGTCAAGCAGCTCACTGGATGTAGACTGAGCATCATGGTTCCCAGACTCACTGGGGGCGTCACCCTGAGCAAGGAGCAGGTTTAAGAGTCAGAACCAAACAAGGATTTAACTGGAGATCTACATACACTGGACTGGATATGTATGAAAATCCATTTGTCAACACACTAACTAGGACATGTACTTCTTGAAAACTTCAAGAGCAAAGATTTAAGACAGTAGGCATACTGAATGTGAAGGTCGACAGACAACAGCAGACGCACCTCATTGGCATGTTTTTCGTGGAGGCTCTCGGCGTGGTTGTGCCCGGTGCTGCTCTGCCCTTCACTCGGCTTGGGCAGCTCCTCCTGCAGCAGGTTGAGCTGCAGTGGAGAACTCGAGCGAGAGCTGGAGAATAAAGCCCGGGGCCCAGCTGCCTCCTCTTCCTCTCCAACAGAGGAGCTGGCTCTGGGTGAGTAAAGCAGAGGGCCCGGGGAGGTCAGAGTATGGGGGGCAGGCTGGGCTTGGAATTGAGGCTGGGGGAAGGGAGCGCTGCCAGGGGCGAAGCCTGCCAAAGTGATGGGTGTCTGAGGCAGCATGGAAGGAGCGGACGGCGGGTAAATGGACGGGTAACCTGCAGTGAAAGTTGGGTAGTTGGGCAGGATGACAGCCATGACCGGAGTCACGTAAGGATTGATGCTCTGCGCTGGAGCCATGGGCTGCATGCTGTGAAAGTTCTGGATATTCTGCACATTCTGAATGGGCTCCATCTGGACTGGTTGCATGCCTTGCAGGCTCTGAGCAGGCTGCATGATGTTGAAGTTGTAGCTGAGCTGGGTTTGGTCTGCAGGTTGCAGGACTACAGGAGTTGCTCCAGGCAACTGTTGTGGTCTGGGCTGTTGCTCTGGGCCAGGCTGAGTCGCCATCAAAGGGAAAAATGGCGCCTGGAGTGGGGATGCTTGGCTGTAGGGTGTCCCCATCTGGGGCTGGGAGGACTCTGAGGAGGGCCAGGAAGAGTCAGGGACACGCCGAGGGGGGCCAGATGGAGAGGCGTAGCTGTCTGAGGAACCCTGCGGTTTGGAACGCTTGTGTCTGGGCTTTCCTCTCCGAGAGCGGTTCCAACCACCAGCGCTCAATGGACGTAGGTAATCACCTATGGTGAGATGGTCACAACTCTTGTTTAGTTTTCTTAAAAAAAACAAAATAAAATAAAATGACTATTTATTTCAACAAATAAATACATGCCTGGGTGGTGTGAGTGAGCCATTGAGCTGTTGTCAAGCTGCAGGTAAGAGCTGTAGGGGCTCTGGAGAATGCGATGCCGGAAGCGATCCACATACTCTTGCTCCTCCTTCTGGGTGTGAGCTGACAGCACCTCCTTGGTGAGACCTACAAACCGCCGCTCCTCTGTGGCAGGGCTCGGGGCTGGACGGACAGGGGTGGGAGCAGCATCAGCAGGCTCGCTGCCCATGGGTGCATCCTCCAGTGCCGTGGCCTCTGTGGGAGAACATCAAGGAAAAAACACGTTCAGCAAATTCCTAAAAGAGCGATACAAAGCTAAAGCTTCGAAGATTTAACCGCCATATTCATTTGGTTAGCATTTTGTTAACATACGTAAGGGTGTGTTTATGTACCTGACTCAGGCTGCGGCACATGTACGATGGTGCTGCTGTATGAACACTGGCTGGTAACCGAGACGACGCTCATGGCCTTGGTGGACATTGTGATGTCCGTCAGAGGCGCTCCCACCACAGCTGCAGCTGTGGGGCCCACTGACACCTCACTGTCCAACACCACCACTGGACAGAGGAGAAAACAAGATGAGGATCAGTTAATGTTACTCTTGAAAGAAATGTTGAAGAATTTTACCAAAATGATAGGACCAAGTGGTGTGCTGTGTGTGTTTGTGTGTTTATACCATCTGAGCTAGCCTGAGCCGTGTCAGTGGCTCCAGCTGGCTTGTCGTCTTCTGAGGTAGAGGATGAGGAGGAAGAGGTGGCATGGGAATGAGACTCACTTTTACGCTTAAGGGCTGGACCTGTACAGCTCTCCAAATATCTGCAACGCACAAAAACACACGCACACAGAATTACTGGCATGAAAGGAATTAGGTGCTTTATCACGCAGTAAACTGAAAAAATGTGAGAGTGGCACAGCGATGCAATCACCACTCACCTGATGATGTTGTCCACACAGTTGATTTGCTGATAGGAGGGAATGTGTGTTTGCTTCCTGCTTTCTTCGCGATCTCGGACCTCAGGGTTTGAGACTGCGGGAGGCAGACGTGCTGGAGGAATAAAGGGACATTTTAGCCAATATTAAAATATTTCCACATTATAAAGTATACAGTATAATATTATTGTTTTATATTTAGTGTGTGGGGGACTGTATTACTTGTAGTAGGTTTGCCAAGAACAGCAATTTTGTGGCTGGAATCCAGATAAGCCTGCTGGCCCCAACTCTTCACTCTGTTCACATCAGCACAGATCTGCTGCAAAGTCATCTGCAAAAATAAACACACAGTGTGTCACATCAGTGTGATTCACCTTGGCAAGAGCAAATTCGCTACCATTGGCTTCCTGACAAGTTGATGTCTCACCGGTTCCCGGTGGGAGTCCTCCCACAGGTTACCGTTGCTGTCACTTGAAGAAGCCACGCTGATGTAGTGCTCATGAGAGCCGTTACTCCCCAAACTGCCGTAACCACTGGAACCATTGTTGTGGACCGGCTGCGGAGCAGAGACACAAAGAAGTGAGGAAACTCATATATACACACAGACACACAAAGAAAAAAAAAAAAAAACATCACAGAAAAGATCACTCTAAGAACTCACATCTGAATGGGAGGCATAAGCTTTTGTTATCTGTTTCAGCAAAGAAATAATCACCTGCAGGAAAAGTTTATAGATCTTTGCTTGCAGATCTTTTATTTCCTCATGAATGACCGGAAAATCCTCCTTAGTCTGAGCAGCAAACACATCCTCATTCAGCGGACTCCTACAAACGAAAAGACGAAAGCACAGCAATGTCAGCTTCACTGGGATGTCATTTAATTAAATAAGTTTCTTAATAACAATGCTGCTACAGCACTTTCCATTGAAACAGGTGGGTTATAGAAAAGAGCAAGCAAATACCCAACCCTCCACTTCAGCACACAGAAGGCACTGAGACTTAACTGGTGAATAAAACACTTAAACTATCTCCTTTGTTGTGTGTGTGCTGTTGCTCCTTACGTCCTGACTTTGTGCCGTCCGATGATGAAGGCCACCTTGCGGCTCCATGGGTTGATGAAACTGGACCAGCTGGTGTCCAAGGTGATGTAGTCTCCATTCTGACAGCGCAGACGCACCGGAGAGTGCTCAAATGGAGGCTGGCCCGCGTACTTCAACACTACACATGGCATCAAGAGTTCAAGTGAGAAATAAGAGAAGGATGAAGATGCAGCAGACTGTCAGTCACTATGAACAGCTCTAAGTGCAACTAATAACTTGTGTTACTGGTTAATGTACTCATTATTTATTCATTTATTTATTTTTACAAATCAATTCATTGTTAGTCGTCTATTTGCAAAGTTAGAAATGTCCTAATCCAAAAACATTTTTTGGCCCCCACCTTCCTTGAAAACGTACCTTTCCGGTGCAAAGACAGCATGAGGGGCCGGTCCTCTGGGTGAATGCAAGTCAGCATCGAGGTGCCAATCAGATCCTGGGGAAGGTATCCTAGCAACGGCACAGCCCTGTGGATAACAACCGTTAAATTAACTTCATCAACACACTGCCATAAAAAGGTTCAACGTAAACCGCTCGTTCATATGTTTGTGTGTGTGTGTGTTTGTATTGACCTGTCATCCACTTCCAGAAACACACAGCCGGGGGAGTGTGTAGTGGTGAAGATGCGCTTGTCCATGGGGATCCGAGGTGCTGCACGAATGAATAATTGAAACATCAGGACTATGTCAGTGGCACAGTGGGGAAGTACATACGCCTTCTACATATACCTCAGCACACTGAGGAGTGCATAGCACGAGCAAGCAGAGGTAGTGAATCAGGTACTAATATTTATTTGTTAGAAACATCTCGGGGATGGACATGAGTAAGAATAAACTTGAATAGATATCTTCTATTGAAAAAGAGTTTTAAAATACATGTCCTTGCAGTAGTGCACACAAATACATAAAAAGTAAATCACTTGTTGCTCACTATTCAATTAGCAAGGCTGTTTTGTGTTGTGTGCAGTTTATGGTGGTAACAACTGTACCTTCATATCCAGAGATGATGCGTTCAGCCAATGCCAGGCAGCACGGCTCCTCCTCCTCCCCACTGCTTTCTGTTCCCTGGACCTTCAGCAGGTAAGGTATGATCCGGAACGGGTTGTAACGCATCTCACCCTCACGATCTTTCCCGCCCCTAAAATATATGCTGGTATTTCAATTTCCTCTGTGATCACAGGTCAAAATAAGCCTTTTAACTTTTTTTAAAACTAAATACAATTATTAGTAGAAGCTTTACAGGAAACACAGTGAACAAACAGTCATATCTATTTCAGTACGCGTCTAATCTAAAACAGTGATCTGTTTACACTACAGTAATATACACTGACTCTGACAAAGCCCCATGGTGATGATATTCATAGGTAGAGATTATTAATTAAATGCAGACCATTTCTGATACTGATCTGCAAGAATGTGTGGAATTCATATGTTCTGTACATCTAAGAATAAATCTGTTATTGTGAAATCACTGATTTACAGGAGGTCTATCACAGGAGCACCTAATGGAATTAAGATACTGACCTAATTCTGCAGAAGAACGACTTGACCTGGGCACAGTCAAACAGAACTCCTGCTGTAGAGAGAAATAACAGAGAAAAGTGTGTTATTTGCCTGTTAAAATACACAAAGGAACAGACTCATATAAAACTAAGACCAAAACTAAAAATCACTATTGTAAAGTTGAATATATAAATATTAAATGAATTCACTAAATTATACAGAAAAGTATTTGTAAAGCAAACAAAAATAAAATTGAAGTCAAAACAGCTGGAATGAAACTAAATTTAAATTATAACAAAGCTTAAACCTATATTTAAAAATCTGAATTTGAAAGTTAGTTCTTGGCTTTAACCTGAAAAATAAGGATAAGATTCATAAAATGTGATGCAAACACACCTGTGTGCGAGTTGCTCCAGGGTGGGAGGTGCGGCTGAGCCGTGTGCGCGTAGAAGACGTTAACATCTTGGTGGAAGAGCAGCTCCACGAACTTGGCCGACTCCAAGAACTTCCTCTTGCAGCACAGGATGCTGGGAGCCTGCTCCGAAGCGTACAGCACGCGGCCACTCGACAGGGAGAAAACCACCACGAAGGAGTCCTACACGCAGACACAGAGAGACGTATGCACGCACACATAGAAAGACACATGCACACAAGCGAGCCAAGTCACAGACATACACAAAAGCAGTAAACACACATACACTCACACACACGCTCAGGCGTGAGGCAAAAATAAACGTACATGTGCATGCATCTATATAAGTGTGTATTTTAAAATGAAAATATGATATAGACAAAGCTTAATGTCTTGCTGTGACTCGGGTGTGTGTTTTCACTGGTATTTATGTACCACAATAAGGGCAGGAAAGTGAAGTAGCATCAGTTCTTGTGTGCTGCGTGGGTGCGTACCGTGTTTTTAAGGGTGTGTTCAGAGGTGACTCTTTCCAGCTCTTCCAGGGTGCAAACAGTGGCGTCTCTCCTCTCATCCTGGCCATTTCTCATCAGCAGTTTGTAGTACTCACTGTTGGCTACAGAGGACAACACAAACACACACAGCCCACGGTAAAACAGCAATGTCTGAAACCAGGCTTTTTGGATTGGATTTTTGGTTCCAACCCTACTCGGATATCAAAGAAAAAACAAAACGGTTTCTGAGAATACAAATGTTTTCAGTTGTGTGTTGAGCCCGGTTACCTTGCACTTGTTTGACACAGTTGAGTGCGTAATGTAAGGCCTCCACAGTGCTGGCTTTGCTGCGGCTGCGTTTGTCTGAGGGAAGCCTCTTCTTCATCTCAGCCACCGTTATCATCACTTCTCTGTGGGCCTGCCCTCTGTCACCACCTGCATGCTCACTGCTACATAGTCAGAGACACCATATCAATAACAATCCATATTCAGGTCACATACACATATACATGACAACATATTATATTTACTATATTTACAGCTCATTAAATACAAAGGGGTTTCTGATGGTTTTTATTTAACACCAATGGTATATAATTTATACTTCTAGATAGCAGTTTTTAGGCTGGATGGTCTTACCACATGCCAGTGTGCTATGAAAAACAACTTACGATGACTTGTTACTCACATAAAATGGATTTTACAGTGATCTTTCAGACCACTTTATTTTATGGATAGTATTTTTATCATCATTATATAATCAGTGAATGGTATGGTAACACACACGGTAACACGATTGGGAGAAAAGCACCACATTCGTGAACATCAGTGGATGAAAGATGAAGGATTGTGAAGAATTGTATTTGTAGCTCTGGCCATTTCGTTGCTTATTGTCAAGTCATGTGGAAAAGAAAACAAAGAGAAATAATAAACACAATCAGGCAAATACCTCTTGGTTGAAACTGAGGTGGATCCAGTGGCACTCCCAGGGCTGTGATTGGCCGAGGAAGAGAGGTCATGTGAAGTGCTAGTCATCTCCTCATCTTCCTGCCCCACTTCTCCACCTGAAGCTCCGCTCTCCTCTCCCCTGAGGCCCTCGGACTGCGCCCCTTCGTCCTGCTGCCTTGACGTCACCCTCTCCTCCCCTCCACCTTCTCCTGTGGTTGACGGTAATGCAGGCTCCTCCCCATCTGGAGTGCTGTCACTACCAGGCATCTCCGCACTTTGGACACTCATCAATAGTAATTTGTCCAATTACAGTGGTCAGTAAGGGTCTTCATATGTTCAACAGAGGGAATGGGTTCCATGTGGTGATGATAAATTAGTGTTCATTCAATCAGGGCTGAATGGCGGCTTTAAGGATCTTCCTTCAGAGCTGCAAGACAGCAAGAAGCAAGATCAGAACAGAGTTTGCAGGATTTCATTTACAGCATGGAAGAACTGGCAGCTGGTGGTGACCAACCAGCGAAGGTTAGCTGAGAGATAAGGCCACTGGTGCCTCAGGGCTTGTGAATATGAAATGTGTTATGACACAAATCATATGGTAACGGCACTGTCCTCAGTCTTTTCCTAGTTGAAAATGTTCGGCTGGTGGTTTGTTCAAAACAGTGGTAGCCAGAGTGCGGGTTTGTGCAAATAGAAACTAGAAACCCCAGAGCCTAAGGAGGAAATATCAAGTCACCATACCTGCTAAGCAACCTGTGCAAACCCCTGCAGACACATTCTTGTGCTATGAGACAGTAAAGTGTTATTTACTATGTCTTCAAAAGTGTAATGAAATTAATGTCCACATTTAATGACGCATTTAAATTTGCACTAATAGGTGCAAATGTCCTACTCTTTATGGTACCTTGTTCTAGCAGTTACTATTATAAGAATTCACCTTTCATCGAACAAATGCGCTGTCGGACATCGATCACACTGAGAATTAAGAATGTGACTGCTAGTTGAGCTAGTTGAGTGTCAAAGAAGAGACAGCAAAATGCCTTTCCAAAGAAGTTATATTTACTATGAAACTTGGAAACAACTACCATGCTGAATTATCATGTCACATCACGAGAACCACAGGTGTAATTAATAACTTTAACGATTTCTGCATTCAGTTTGGTTGTGCAGGTTCCAGGCGTGGCTTTTACTGGGGCACTTCATGAAACACAACCATCATTAGTGTAATTCCTTACACTTGTGCTTTTCCTGCTACAACATATCTGCCATGAGAAATGTCTACTGAGGCAGGGAAACACAATCAATCAATACATAAATAAATGAATAAATAAAGACTTGTATCAAATATGTGGCAAAAGCTCAACATACATGAAAAGGCAAAACAAAACAAGAAAAAAAAGGTGCATTACCCCAAATGTAACCACATGTATACAAATGAAATGTTCTGTGCAATACAACATTTTCAATTTCTGAACAAACACAATCTGCCTTGTTATCTAATACTACTGGACTGTCTGACCATCAGACTGACTCACTGCCTCCTGACTCACTCCACATCATCTACGATTTACACATTTCATCCATCAAAACTGCCAAGACCAGGTACAACCCTGCCAAATGTCAATCATTACACACCGCCAATAACACAAAAATTACATGGCACTCTGGTTGCATAATAGCTGATGCCTGCAGAGAAACTTTCCTTGTCTTTCTTCCAAGTCGGCTGCAGCTCAAATCCCCTGTGAATTATAGACATTTACTATGACGCGTCTTCCCTCCTCTTCTCCTGAATGGGCTTCAGTTCAGACCCAGCAATCATATTTCAACGTTGTTGCTTTTATGATTTATTTTTCAGAAACCAAACTAAAGGAAACTGAGGTAAAGAATTTGGTCTCTCAAATCAACTGCCTCTTGCCAGCCTTTTATTCAGTAATTTTAATAGCAGCAGTAAACAAACACATACTGCTGCTACCACCACACGCCTGTGGCATTGAGACAAGATCCTGACAAGAGGGACACAGAGACAGAGGGAGACAGACCATGACGGTTTGACTTTGTGTAATTTAATTTTGCTTATTTGGGGTGCCAGCACTCTCCTGGCATTTGAGATTTTGTCTCAAGTCAGTTTGTCTGGGTGTTTTTATCTCTTTAAGAAATTTATTCAACCCTTAACAAAGGATGCAGTCGTGCCTCAGGAGGCAGAGCAGGTCGTACACTAATCAGAAGGTTGTGGTTCAATCCCCCTGCTCCACCAGTCTGCATGTCAAAGTGTCCTTGAGCAAGATACACACTGCTACACTGACAATACAAAGGTCTTCTGCGGTGTCTCACAGTATGTAGTTTAGAGGAACGATTTTCCAGGAAATACAATGGACTTATCCAGCGTGGTGTAAATTTAGCTGAAAAAGATTTGTCTGCTTTTGAGTATTGGTTAGCGTGGATCCAGACACAATCATTTTCTGAAAACGTGCCATCTCTTTTCCCTTTGTCATGGTTCTGTTTTTGTCTTTGTTTTTTCTGCTCTTCACAGATTTCTTAAACTCCTCCGTCTGTTTAGGCGTAGCATATGCCGGCGTGTCAGGGTCACACAGATGTATTTGTATACACAGGAGTAAAACAAGACAGCATTTATAGTTATGAAAAGTTGAGCAACACAAAATTCACTTTTTTAACTTCTATAAATAATATATGTATTTGCAGATGTTAATTATCTGCTCAAATCAACAATAAAATTACTAAATGGGGACTTAAACAAAAATAAGAAGGAAAACTTTGAACAGGGCGGGACTGTGCTTTATACTGCCTGTAAAAGTAAAACTTTGACTTTTTTGAGGTGATAAATGTGGCCAGCTTGGCTTTATTAGGCTTTGGAGCTGGCCAAAAATAATGTTAATGTGGATACTTTCTAATACTGATGTGATCACAATCTCAAAAATCTATGCAACAATACAAATATATTAAAGAAACTGTTTAATAGTAATATAAACGCTTCCACTTCCACAGGCCAAACCCTTCATGTGAATAAAACTAAAACTTCTTCCTCTGATTCTACTTATTTACAGGTTGCGCAGAATTTGGACAACAGAACTGTGTGATTATAATTTCATAGGATCATATCACCAGAATATAACTGTTCTGAAAGTCAATAAATGAAAATGATGCATGATAATGTTACATTTTTGCCCAGCCCTACTTGGCTTGTGGAAAAATAAGGCACCACAGGCCAAATAAGAATTTCCACAACCCCTAGTACAGTTAATGGCCTACCTATCTTTTCGAAACTGGGGCCTATCACATTTCTATGGCAATATCTCCTGTTTTTGCAAATAGGCTTCTGAGGGAGGCAACACTTAAGGAAGGTGTTTTTCACACAATATACATGACTGGCAAAAGACCAACAGCCTGAGTAAGTTCACTGTGCATTTCCTCTTTGATACTGTCAGCTTAAATCATAGATGGATGCAACAACTTAGATGAAAAGCACTTAAGGAAATGGTCTTGTCATCTCAAAGAGTCTTTCGGACACACTCCAGTCTCATGATTTGATCTGCCTGGTGGAATGAAATCACCAGCACACACAAAATTCCTGCAGATATGGAAGTAAGATCCTGGCAGATCCACAAGCATTTGGCACTATCATGATATTATATAATGACATTTACCCACTGGCAACATGTAAGTGTGGGAAATATACACCTTTAGGTTAACAATTATTTAAAAGGCTGACTTCTGACGAGTTAAATATTTATGGGGCTGAGGTAGTATAGTGAGCTTGTGGATAAACATATTTATAGGTCACTTTAAAATCCAAGATTATAACCACAAATTAAACAAACATACACAAACAAAACGGATGTGAGAGAGGACATTAAAAATCACGGATAGCTGTTTTATCTGCGTTCACCCACTACAACAAGAAAAGCTTTTCAGACTTCAACAGCAGACCACAACCAGTTCTCACTCAAAACAAACCTGACACTCATTTGACGGTTCACTACCCCCTCCCCATATGAACCCAGTAACCTCAATAACCTCAGTAACCACTACACGCTAAAGCTTAAGGGAAAGACCGCTAATACACCGAAGACTAATGCACAACCGCCATTCACCACTGAGTACTGGCATTATTATGTAAACAGCCACACATCTGACCAACTGCAAATGAAATATTGTGACACAGTAATATATAAGTGTAAATGAAGCAATTATTAAATCGTGGCACTGGCAAGACTGTAAGGCCAGAAGTGTTTTTTACGAGCTGGCGTTTCAAATATTACCATGTACTGAAAACTGATAACTTGCTGCCTACCGTAACAGTAAATATGATAACTGTACATGTTATTCATGGACTGTAAACTGCAACATTAGCTACAGTTTGTCACTAACTCAACTGCCAGCCCCGCGCTACTCGCTATGCGCAGTCCCCCTGACTTATGGCAGACATGTCGTTTAGCTAATATAGTAGCAACACACGCTACTAACCACTGCTTACATCCTAGTCACACATTGCTGTCTGTAAATGTAAAGCATCCAGCTAAAACAATACAACACATACAACAGTACAGTAGCACTAAAGAATACAAGACAACGATTACATATCATTTGTTTACATCCACTGTTCTCTCTGTTTGGTGCCGTGGGCGAGGTGGTTAGCTAGCTTAGCTAGTTAGCCAACTCTCTAACGACACCTCAAATTATAGTTGTTCTGGAGAAATATTTACCTTGTCGACTACACGTGTGGTTCGGCTTCAATATACAAAAAATAAAAGTATATCAAGCGGACCGCCGGGCCATATCAGAAGTATATATATTTTTTAATTATCTCCCAGTCACGTAGCTACAGCGTAATCTACTCCGGAGCGCTTGACACATTTGTGCAACGTGAGGCCGGCCACACATGGCCCCGCCCACTCCGCGGTGATTGGACAGGCGAAATTTGCATCTTTCGTGTGATTGGACAGATAGTCCGGTGGTGGGCGTGTTTTATGCCGCAGATCGTCAGCGGCTTGCTGGCGGTTCACGTGGATCTCCATGTTACACAACAGAGAGACAACAACCCGGAGCAGCCCGCTCAGGCACCGACTCACTACAACAGCCCTGCACCCCCCCTCCCGCTGCTGAATGAATGAACAGAGCAGCCGCTACAAGGTCCAGCTGAGGCACCTCACACATGTTGTTGCCTTCAAGGAGAAATTTTAAATTTGACTGCCAGAATTACTGACATTTTTTTCACAGTATTTTTCCTATAAGACATTAATTGGAGAAGATTAATTAACGATTATAATGATCGATTAAACATCCTAATATTTTTTTTAAACAAGAACCAAAACAAAACCTCCCTGCCTCCAGCCTCTCAAAAGTCAATATTTGCTGGTGAGGCTTTCTGTGATAGTTTACTAAATGTCTTTGGAAAGTGAGGATATCAGCTTACACTCAGAGATTGTGATGGAAATTTTTCTCTATTTACTGACATTTTATTAACCACTATTAGTTGATCCTAATTTGCTTGATGTTTTGTTGGTTTTATAATATGGTCTTGAGGAAAACTCTTTTAATCAACTTTTTTTTTTTTTTTACAGTTGGTATGGCAAGGACACTTAAATTTTAACTTGAAAACAGTTGTTTTTGACACGGTTATGTCTTTGACATATGTGGTAACAGTACAGGCAAGGCTGGATTACTAACTTTTACTAACTTTTTTTTTATGCCACAGGTCCACCTAAAGGGTCAATCCATCCTTGAGTACAAGTGTTGTAGAAAAGAAACATGATCGATGCTGGATTACATGACAAGCCTGTTGTGGAAAGTTTGTTGGGGACTGGGTCTCATGAGACTGGTTAATAGGTTGGATGGCTCAAGGAAGAAAGCTGCTGAGGTAAACAGGTGGTGTTCATAACAATAGAACACAACCCTTTTCTAGCTGGGAGGGTTTTGGCAATGAATTGGTGTAACATTACAAACAATTGTTTTTGGTACAATCTCCCTTGTGTCATTGACTGTCAGAGACCTGTTCTTTAATGTGTATGACCTAGTGAATCCTTTCATTGAATTAGTGAGGAGGTATTAGACTTCAACTAATGAATCAAGGAAAATCTATAAAGTTGGACACAGACTACCTGTGAGACAGCCAGTCACTGTTGACATTTATTCTGTTAGAATAAGAAAAAAAAAAAAAAAAAACCCACTCAGACAAGGTCTTGTGATTTAAGTTAAATCTGTTTTATTCAAGCAAAAGGCATTTAGGGCTAAAGAGTAGAACCACACTTATTTGGAAGTAACTTGGCCTCAAATTTATGGAGTTGACAGCAGAGGATGGAGATAATTTCATACATCTGTGATAAAAGGCTGCCATTTAAAATCATTTGCAGTGGCTTTTGAAAATATTACACAATTTCCTTAATGGCTATATCTATACCCTATAAAAATGTCAAATGAGCACATACCTGTGTTAGTGTTGCTTTCAGTTACTATGGTATCATGCATGCACTATGACCGCAAAATAAGAGATGACTGCTAGATGTCTTAAAAACTAATGAAGAACACATCAACTGTTCAGCTTGGATGAAATTCCAGAAAGAATTAAATTAATATACAATGTTATTATTTGTCACATTAAAACACATTTCTTTTAATAAGATGGAAGCAACAGCAGGGAAAGCAATCATCCAGCACTGGTAGTGCCCAACAATGTTTTTTTTTTTTTTCCACACTCAAACACCCATGATGCTCAGCAGCAGTAAGCTGCGCATTCAAGATTAGTTCTACATACAATAAATTGCACAAAAAAAAAGCTATGGTTAGAAGGATAATAAAACTAAAATATCACACGAGGAGTATTTCGCATTGATCAGATGAGATAAATGCCAGTGTGACTAAAGAGAAGACTTGTTAAAGGTTAAGCTGATTGATGCAAGCAGCACACAATTTGTTAGGAAAGAACATTCAGAAGATACTATTCTTTAACTGGCTGGTAAATATGGTTATTAAGGTATGGCTGTATTGTTGGCTGTTCTCCATTGGAGAAACTGATTAAGGCATCTGTTTAAAACTAAATGTTCTTACTTTGTTGTGCTTGAATATTTAGTATTTCATAGAAGAAAAAATTCTGGCACATCCTGGAGAGCACCTGATTAAGACGATCCCCACTTCTTAGACCCAGTGTAGCACTTCTGTTTGTGTTTTTTGTTTTTGTTCTTTTCCTTTTTTTTTTTCTATACACTCTGCCGCAGTTTCTCTGTCAGGCTGTGAGGTTGTTGGTTCTAGCATACAGGCACTTATCTAAATGCAAGTTCATACTAGTTTATACTGTACACCAAATCCTACCTCAATGGGGGATGGACAAGGACAGGTATTATCAGATGGTTCAACAGTGCGTTACTGGGTGACCGAAAAAAAATATATACACAGAGAATTCAATAAGCTTCCAACCATGTGCATAAATAAAATACGGCATTGAATCCCACTATTCACCCATAACTGTAACTGTAATTTGCAAAGCAACAAACCAATTTTTTTTTTAAATGAGGGGAAAAAATAAAAAATATTTGCATTTCAATGAAAAGTAGAAATGTGTGAGTTTGAAAAGGGTATTTCTTCCGTGATAAGCAGGATTACTGCTACAATCTAAACTAACACAGAACAGCATATTGTCAAAGGCACTTATCTTAACCTGGCACACAAAATCAATGGCTATTAATACAGTAAAACATAAAAAAGTAAATATAAGTTGAGGAGAGTTTACAACAATATTCTTCACTTCTAGTCCTGAGGTTGGAATAGATGTGTGTGAGTATGCTTTGTCATACGGTCAAAGGTGAATAATTTATAATTATCTTATGGGTTTTGGTTGGGTTTGAGTTTAATTATCAGCCTGTTTCTCTTTGGCATGTGGCATGGCACTCTCATAAAAGTTTACTGATGTCTGGTATGGTGTAGTAATGCAAGGGTAAAACTCTGGTATTATGACCATCCTTTTCCCAGGCACATGTGCAAACACACACACACACACACACACACACACACACACACACACACACACACACACACACACACACACACACACACACACACACACACACACACAAAGGGCAATCCAGGACAAGGAATGAAGACCCCCTGCAGGAGGGGAAAAATGTTGTGGAGCTCAGTAGCCAGTGATCATGTGACCTCTTCCTCTGAGACATTTATTATGCACACTGATCCTCTCCTCTTCTTCATTGTTTTCTCCACTCCTCCTTCTCCTGTTGCTATTTTACGATTGACTCCAAACTGTGAATGAAGTAAGAACTTTTTAGATGAAAGACTTTCATAAACTCATTAGTTTTACCAGGGAAAGTTGGTAAGTGTAATTACTGCAAAGAAAATATCTCTTATTTAAACATCCTCAAAATCAACATATATGGAAAAACATCAACAATCCATTTCAAACTGAAATCTCCTTAAAGTAATTATATGAAGGTAACACTTCATACCAACCACAGGCTTGATACTCACTAACAATGATGATGATGATGATCAATATGACAGCTATCAGGATGGCCCACATCTGCAAGAGGGAAAAGTACAGTAAATTCTGTGCTATATATGCTATATATGTATTTATTAAAAGTAAAGACTATTATCTTTTGTAATATTAATTCATTTTGTTTAACAGTATCATTGTTGTATTTATTCATTTTATATTTCTGTTATGTTTAGTCAAAGAACTGATTTTTGATGCTGCTAAAACTAATAAAATGAACATGAAACTCCATTTCCAATTCACCTTGCAGTTCTTCCACCAGTACTTCCTTTTCAGCTTAGCGGCACTGGTCTCAAACTGGGAGGCTCCAGCCTGTAGCGCGTCTGCTCTGTCATCCAGTTCAGACAGCTTCTGGTCACGTTCCAGCACTTTGTCCACATTTACGCGCATAATATCCACCACCTACTCACAAAGACACAACAATAAAATACTTGGTTGAATGTCAGTACTTTTTAAATTACAGTTTCTTGCTGTACAGGATCTAAACGTTGGGTAATCCTGACTAGATTTCATTTAAGATCAATCAAACCCTGACTTAATTAGTCCTTTTAGAGTTAATGAAGAAACGAGGGAAAAGATTGGAAATGCACCAATATACTGTACACACAACATTGATGACATCAATGCTTTAAGTGTTAAGTAACCTTTAAACAGTTACCTAACAAAACCACCAATCAGGAGAGATCATGCCTTACATGGTTAAGAAAAAAAAATCTATACACGCTTAAGCTTAATAAAAGATTTCACCTAGAATCACACAGACATGCATGTGCATACACACAGTATCACAGAATACACATAACCTATATGTTCCACTGATCCACAAACCCAACTTATTGCCCCTCCTCTCAGACAGAGCGGCAGGGTGGAGAGGAGTGTGTAGGCCCATGCAGGCCTTACATAACCATGGAGACAGTGATTATATAAACTTCAGGCAGCCAATTGGAGGCTTTGTGTGACACGCTAAGGTTAAAGTTCTGTGTAGGAGGGGCTAACCTCAAGGGGGCCAGCTGAGAAAGAGTGCGGGAGAACAGTAAAGGGGTTAAGAGTGACACCCACGGGAGGAGTGAGAATTGGCAGCCATTTCTCCCCGGTGGCCTCGCTGACATGTCACTTTAAAAATAATTTCTAAAAACCAGAGGAGACATGGATTTCACTGAATGCTCCCTGGCATGTGAACTGACATGCGGAGGTAGAGCATTAGAGAGCTACTGATTCCACATTGTGGTGATTCATGACACGGCTGCCAAGGGTTATGCAAGTCTCTGCTTGAGACAGATATCAAGGAACAAGGGAGTCACACAGAGCTGACAACAGAGAGAGGGGGAGAGTGGAGTTTAGGGCTGGATTTAAAAAAAAAAAAATCTAATTAATCATGATTTTTATTTGAATGATCCAGTATCAGTTCTTAAAATCCCAAGATTGATCTTTGCATTTACGCCATTTCTCTGTAAATATGTATCTGCCTTAAATGTTATGTTAATGTAACGGTTACTTGCTGAAAGTGGTTCAGTTAGGGCTGCATAATGTGCAAAATGTCTGCTTTATGGAAAGAGTTATTACAACAGGCACAAAAAGGTTCTTTTTAGTTAAAAAGTAGGTGTTAGCTGGATATATTAGCTGCCTTGAATCACGACAGCCTTGTAACCAAACTGTGGTGTGAATAATTACAGCCTGTGTGGATCCGCTACAGCTTACGAGACTGTCATGACTCATGGTCAGCTGACTCTGGGTATCTCTGGACTCTGCATACTGATCTGAGCTCTCCATTTGTGTTAATTAAAGAGAATATCTGTACTTAATTGACACAACTGCTGCAGTCCATGTGTAGCTAGCTGTATGGGACTGCATTTATTTATTTATTTTTGAATATGAGTAATAATGATGCCCATGTAAGAGATTCAGGATTTTTATTTATTATTCTTGCTAAACTGTGTTGCTCATGTAGCCACCCAAAATCATAGATTTATCATGTTTTAGTTGTTTTACATTTGCCAAGGAAAGTTAATTGTTGGTCCACAGGTTTACATGGTCCACATTTAGCACTTTAGACAATTTTTATAGTCAAGGAAACAAACGAGATGAATGTGGAAGAAACTTAAGTTCCTGTGATAAATCCAGAGAAGCGCTTTATGCAATATTGGAATTTATCTAGTAAAAGAATCAGCAAGAATCAAATCGAATCCAAATAAATCAATTCTTCTAAAGATGTCTGGAATTAAATTGGGAGATCACTGATGACATCCATCACTAGTGGAGTTAAATCATAAGAGTGGGTTAGGTCAGAGAAATTATGTGTGTATGTGTATTCTTTTTTTTTTTGTGGGGAATATCAACAAATACGAAAATAAAAGCTTGAGGCTTTAACTGGAGCTCAAAAGCCAGTAATCAAACACATCATACCTCATCCACCTGGGCCTGGGTCTGCTGCAAGCGCTTGTTGCTTGACGCTGCGCCAGAGCCTTCTGGACCGACGGACGACCTGGTAAAACGATGAAAAAGAAGTGTAAATATTAGTCTCCGGTGAGATTTTTTTTAAATTGTACACCATATAACTCAACCTCCATTTAAAATGTTCAGGCATTTATTCCTTCACTTCAATGGCCATGTGACATTTGTTTTCAGTACAGCATGAAAACAAACAGAGTACACTGCGTCTGCAGCACAACATATGGTATATGACATAACCGATTCTCCCTCACTGAACAGGCTGCATTCAACAGGCAGTCTGTCATGTACAAATGAAGTGCTGACAATTATCAGTGAAATATTTGGTCATTAAATCATTTAATAAAATAAATAGCTGATTTTGTGAAACCACGTTGAAAAGGACATCTTGAGGTTTTTCAGACTCTTTGTCAGAGGTAAGTGTCTGCTACACAGTACAACCTCTAATTTGAGAGAGCTCTATGGGTCACTGCAATTAGCAAAAACAGAGCAACTCTGTGACTCCAAACCAACTTACTGAACGGCTTGCCATGTACACAGAAATACACATATACTAATGTTGAAAATCCCTTAGTGATCTAATAGAACTATAAAGCAATCTATTCCTGTAGAAAAAAAACATACTGATAGTGCACTCATGCTCTAGTTTGCCTGCCAATAACTAAACTTATTGAACACACCCATGTGCTTTTACTTTCCATAACTTGTCACATTCGTGTTTGTCTGTTGTCTGAAGTGCGATTCCAAACAATAATCATACGATAACTGACGACAGATAACGTGTGAGGGCTCTAGATTTGCTGCAGGATGAATGCTTCATATCAATGATTCATAAACAGTTGAAAAACTGACAATAGAGTGCTTGTGTGAAGCATATGGGGAAATAAAATGAACAGCTGTGCAGTTTGGACATAACGTCATGCACCCAACCCATCCAAAAGTGAAAGCATGCATCTTAATCCTTATTTTCTGTGGTCTGTTCTTTCTTAACAGCTTGGGAAGACTGCTCTAACCCAGGACACAGTACAGCAGTTGGACACTGCCACCCTCTGACTTCAGAGGGCATTGCTTTCCAGTGACCCCACTTATCTTGATTAAGACAACTGGGTAACTGGGAGAATGGGCTGAAGGTATCTATGCCAACCTGTAAGGATCGTACAAGGATTATAATGACTGGGTAAAAGAGACTACTCAGAATCTAAGTAGTCTGGGTGTATGCTGTGACAGCTGTAGATGGGTCACTTCCTTTACATGCAAAACAGTTACTGCACACAGCAAGCAGGCACACCAATGTACACACAAAGCCCACAGAACATTTACTACGTTCAAAACATCCCTTATAATCCTTTGAAACAAAGCTACAAATGAAATTGCTCAACATTAGTGCAGAATTTATTATGACTTTCTGATACACATATGTTCCTTATCAGATCAAGATATTAAATCAAGGTAAGGAACTCAAAAATAATAATAAATAAGATGGACCTGCACTAACCTCCTGAACATGAGAGACCGAAACTCTCACAGCCCCTCTCTTATTTATCCTGGTATTACAGAAAGATGGTACTTCTTATTTTTAAGATTACAATAATGAGATGAATTTATGCTTTAGTTAGACATGCTGTAGAATAGTTCTAATGAATGAGGAAGCTGACCAAGGACACACTTCTGTATATTGTTTCCAAAACCCCCGTGAATTTACAAACCCAAGCCGTACTTGGGACTGAACAGGTATCAAGAAGCAAACAAAAAACTGAGAAACATAGAACAGATGATACTCTCAGTGCTTTTGGATCAAAATATGAACAATCCTGATGAACACCACTGCTTCTGCGACCTGCTAGTTACTTGATAGACATCAGAAAGGCTGAGAGAGTGTGTGTAAACACCACAGCCAGCCAGAGAGCATTAACATCTGTCAGCACAGCTGAGGTGACTGCAGCTGATACCCAGCTTAAAATACTGCATACGTCTAGGTGTGAGATACAACAGCTGATTTACATTCCAACTGTCTAGGTTTAAACAACCCAGGAGTAATCAATGTAAACTGCACTGATGTGTGCTAGTAACCCAAACCTACTTTGTTTCCTGAAGAAAAGCAATCCATGACGTAAATCCTTCCAAAAGGAAAAGGCAAACACCAAACCCAACAATGGTGAATAGGTGGGTTAAATCTAATATGATCATGCTCCCCCATAACACACCCAAGACCCCGTGAAGCCTACTTCAAGTTTACTTTAATTTATTGTTTTTTTTAAGTAAGTAATGTAAAATGGAAAACCTCAGAAACAAACATCATGTCATTTCAGACACTTAGTAACTGTAGTTGTCAAGTGTAAATCCCATCAGCAGAGTGTATCTGATTTAGCTTTTTTAGTTTGTCACCTTAAACGGTCTACTTCCAGGTCTCCAAGACCTTATTTAAAGTTATAAACCAATAATTTATTACACCTGTTCTTTTCCTGCTATCATATGTAGTCGTCAAACTATTTCTCACAAATATCTCAGCTATAACTCCATACATATTATTCATACGAGGTTATAATGCTCTTATGCATACAAACTGAAGTCTGCACTTCCTGTTGGGCCAAAGAAAACACAATAGGAGGTACAACTCTGGATTACTAGCCAAATCGGGCAAGTGGAAACTGTAGTAAATGTTAAACATCTTATACATCTAGGAATTAGGGCTGCAGCTCACTATTATCAGGTGCAAGTAATATTAATGATGACTACAAAGTGTGCCAGCTTACACAATAAAAGGGCCCTAAAAGTGACAGAAATCATTTATATTACAAATTATGCCTATGCTTTCCCTGCAGCAACATGTCAACATGTAATGGAAAAGGTCTATTGACTGCCACCTTGGATCTAGTGGTGGTTGCTGGCAGATTCTAATAAAACTGCAAAGTCACTATAGTTAAAATAAGACATATTATGAATTCATTAATTTAAAAAATGTGACTTAAATTTCTGGTAGCACAAAAAAAAATTACTTTTCACAATTAAATTAGATTCAGTAGCAACAATCAGGAACCAGTGAACATGTCCATCTCACTGTGAATAAAGAGGGGCTTTATTTTATTTTGTGAAAACTCTTCCATCTATCACTATCCATCTCTGTATAAGATGTTTACACAGGTGTAAAACAGCAACTGCATGAGAAATTCCTTTCTACAGGGGTTAGTTTCTGTTTGATGTTTTTGTGTTTGTTCATGAAAATGTGTAATGAAAGGGTCCAAATGGCTTTATGATTGGCCCAAGTCATGCATCCATGGCATAATAGCAAAACAGTGGCTAAACAACCCCAGTCTTCCAGAAGCAAAGGATAACCCCTATTACAGAGGGCAAATCCTTAAACTCTGCTACTATTACTTTATATAATGTATTAACTTGTACTTATTTATGAATCCAAACTGAAAAAATACTGATATATGAATTTGTCTGGGCTCATAGTTTCCCTACTGCACTGCAGAAGTGAAAGAAATAAATACTGTCAAGCGTCCAAAAGTAAGTGGTTAAGATCATGTGCCATGTATTGTGTACTGTGGCCGTACTGTGTATCACACAAAACTGTAAGCTGACTGCATCACCTGGGGCTGAGCACTGTCAATATTTTAATTTTACAAAGATCATTTATGAATCAATTGACAATACTTAAATGACTCATTTAACTGTGACAGTATAAGATCCTGTTGTCAATTATTGATTTGATCAGAACACTTTGCTTCAAAAACTACATGCAAAACATACCACAGTAAAACATTAAGTAAAATGTTTCTTGGATATTTCATGGCTGAAACTATCTTCAGCAACGATTAACATCACCCAAACAAATACTATGTATTTATGGACAGATTTGATCAAGGATGCAAAATAGTTTGGAATATCAAAGTCCTTGGTTTATGCATCTGTAACTCTCAGACTATATCATTTTGATAGACGTCCTGTTTAGGGTGGTCGTAATGGGGACGGGGGGGTAAATGGAAATGAGAAAACATGGGATCTTTAAGAAGGAATTTGGATTTGACTTGTCCTGTGTTTTCATTCTAACATGGGCAAAGTTCGATAAACAGGAAATAATGACAATAAAATATCATTCAGTCCTTGTTGCACCACTTTAATTAACAATTATTGACTGCTAACAAACAGATACGTTAGCCATCAATACATTTCCTGTTTCAAATTTACCCCTCACCCCTACTTAAACTCCGTTAATATTGAGCTGTTTTCCAATCAGAGTTGCAATATTTACAACCACAACTAAACTACGAAATGCTTTCCACTTGTTTCTAAATGAACAGAAACACGTAATTCTTAGCTACACAGAACCTCCGGACCCGTAGGAAAGCCTAGCTTGTGCACAGAAACGTCGACATAGAGTTGGACAAAGTAACTTAGCTCGAATGTTGCTACAGCTAGCTTAGCCACATCTAGAAAGCTAACGTCCTAGCACTTGTTGCGCGCTAGTAGCAACGAAGCAAAGTTTTGGGCGTTGCTTTTTTTTCACTGCGATCCCGTTTCATCAAACCACCCGGAAGGCCGGTATGCTGTACAAAGTTTGACCAAGTTTGGACCATTTGATTTTCAAGAACGTTACATAGTAGAAAAACATAGTAGACTTACATTGTGAGATGAAATTTCTTTGAACGACACAGCCGCTGGTACGTGCTTTGAGCTAAGGCTAAAGTGTCAGGCCGTAACAGTTCCTGCAGTCGCTTGTTGTGCTACCTTCCTGTACTATCGGAAATAGAAAGCGTGTGCAAACGTCAGGCTTCAGAAGATAATTAATGTACTAAATACAACCATGAAAGTGGGGATTTTATTTACAATTTAATATACCGTCATGTGACAACATTTGATATTAAGATATTGTATCGTAATATTGTAATCCATAGTATAACTTACAGTACAAATAACATATAAAACTTAAATAAAAACAATTTCTCTGCTTGAATGAATTCCTTATTCATTGTGTGATAGTGCACACAGCCCGTCAGTGCTACTTGATTTCCCAATAAAGTATCATCCACAAAATGGCTCAAAATATGTGGTACAATTTTTTTGTTGGATTTTGAAGTGTAAAACTAAGAGCTCACTAAAAGCTATTAAAGGCATCATTAAAGAGGCAGTGTCCTTTAGCCCTCTGTGCATAACTCCGATTATTAACGCATGACTTACATTAAAGGGAAGACATACTACATTAGTGGTGAAAAGAGAAAACATATGTTTATTTTCAACCACCATTCATTTCATTGGTCATTTGTCCAGTAGATGTGCGAGGAAAAAGTCCGACCATCAAAGCATGTGACTGTGGGAACTAACTTTACTTTGTACATTTTCAAAGAAAGACACGTATTTTACTACTTAGCAAAACTAACTAAACTTCACTATTTCAAGTAGTCCACATGAATAAAACGTATTTCTTTCTTTGTTGATTGTATGCAGCTCTTTTTGCCGACTTATAAGTAGATGCCACACAGAGGAAAATATCATTCTTAGTGTCAGCGGACATCTACAGTTTACAAACATGAATTACAAGCTCAAGGCTGCAGGTCAGGGTATGAGCAGTGCTTTTTTTTACATTAGAGGCGGTTGCCTGTCACCCAGTGTGAATGGCTAATTTAAGGCACTGCTTGAAACTGGTCAGAGTTGGTTAGTGCATAACTGAGTGAATAAACACGCTTCCTAAGACAAAGACAGGAAACAGAAACAACAATGTTGAGTAAAGGAGTGGAAAAACATACAGGAAGCACAAGGGGTCACAAGAGTCGTCACATATCTGTACCTGCTATTCAATACAAAATGAGACAAAATTAGTAGACATGAATACATCTTTATTAAAATGTTTATATGAAGCTGGCAGTCAAGATACGTTAGTTTGCACTTAACATGTACATAGGTCAAATGCATTGCTAATGGTAGCTGTAATATACTACAAAATTAATCAAATATTAAATCTACTTTTTGGACTTCCTGGGAAATTATAATATATACATTTGTTTATTGCTAAATATATATTTTGAAACAGATATTCTCAATTCATATGCTGTTGCCCTTGGTTCTCTGATGGTTTTTTGAAACCCAAGCTTCCTTTTGACCCAACATCAGCATAGTCATCTTGTGCTTTCCCTCTTGGCTACATCCCAGATCCTTCATCCACCACAGCTTGCAGTCCAGGGCTCTGCTACAAGACAACAGTGCTTTTAGGCAGACTTGTATCAATATCAATAAATTAATAAATGTCTTATGTGATATAGCTTTTATTTGTTTAAAAACAACACATGAAATTAAAATTCAGCACCAAACTATATCAAACTTACAGAGTTTATCTCTTTCTGAGCAGCATCTCCATTATACAGCGGGCTGTAACCGTCCTCCTGTAAATGAGTTGCTGCATTCATTCCAAACGTAGTACACAATATAATGCAATGCAGGCTTTGATTTACAACAGTGTCTGTGAGGTGTGCTTGTAAAATGTACTACAACATTACAGAAATCCTGGTTGATCACATTCCACCTCTCTGCTGACTTTCATGCAGGCCATCTGATATTTGCAGCAGGTGCCCTAAGTAACAAAGTTGATGTTAATGGCCTGCCTTCACTTGGTCTTCAGACTGCAAGTCTGAACACAGTAATGGTAAACGCCTGAGCGACGTGCTTGATTGAGTTACACTTTATCCCTGTCGAACAGAGGAGTGCTTCTCAACTCTGAGTCCAGGTTCTGGACGTGGTCTTTATTTGTGATACCTAGTTTCACACAGATAGTGTCTCCCCCTGTGCAGGGGCCCAGCTGCCCAAACAGAGTGATGGCCCACTTTTAGTACTGTTGATATCATCTTTACTTTCTCACATTTATTTTGAAAAATGAGAACTTGCAGAGAGGAGTTCTGTGAAGAGCCTGAATACATTCTAAAATAACTGTGGTTTTTCATAAGGAAAAAAAAGCTTGCCTGAATTAGTTCAAAGGAGAATTTTGAAAGAAGGTAAATTGATTGAAAGAAAAGAAAGTATGTAATGAATGGCATAAGACTTCATTAGTGCATTCCTCCTAAACATAAAAACAAAGTTATTGGTATCAAATGTGAAAGAAAGTACAAGGACAGAGAACTTACATATCCTATATCCATTTCTACCAGTTCTCCGGCCTCGCTGACCTCTGTACTGCAGCCTCCAGGGAAACACTCTAATGCTTGCTTCTCTCTGATTTTCTGCAGGAAGTCAGACGCTGTTGATTTTCTCAGCAGTGCTGTTACGCAAAAGGTTGACACAGATACATTCATTTCCCAAGATAAAAGCGGACAGGTTGCATTTTGTCATGAAATATCAGCTGTGGCGTCTCATTTCTGAGAAAAAAAAAGCCTCACCTCCCTCACAGATGTAGGTCATCATGAACATCACAGTCAGCAGCGTCGCAGCCATGTCCTTATGCAGACTCTTCTGTCTCTTGAGTGTTGTACCCCCCCATCAGCTCCTGGCACTTTGTGTTGGTCACCTGAGAAATCTCCACGCCCACCAGCATCCCAGAAAGCATTCCCAAGGGGACAACAGGCATTGGATAGATTTGTTCTAAGCAGTGGGAAGAACACATCATAACAACAAAAATGTTTTGTAACAAACTGCAACTTTCAATGCATTAAATGCCATGATGCTTGATGATGCTGCCACCCAAAGATGAGTTTGTTTTATCTAGTGTCCTGTGACAACATGGGAGCCCCCCCCCACACACACACACACATACAAACGTCATGTCATGTTGCTTACTGATGTTTTCAAACTCGCCTGATAAAACATTTGCATTTACATTTGATGAGAATTCCCATTTTTTCAAGTTAGACTGTATTCACTTGGTGTCCTGTGAGTCATAACAAGATATAGTGACATTCAATGATGTTAGGAGTAACATAAATATTCTGGAAAACACATTAACGATGTTGAAAAGTCGAGCCAGCCAGGAGTCGAACCTAGAATCTTCTGATCCGTAGTCAGACGCGTTATCCATTGCGCCACTGGCCCTACATAGAGGGCATGGGCTCCTGTATTCCCTGGGTACTGACTGACAGCATCCTTTCCTCGGTCCTGATTTCAAATACGATGAAAGTATAATCAGCTAAATGTTACAAAAGTAAAAGCACTAGTTCTGCAGAAAAAAAGTGCTCTTGAAATATTTCTCATGACGTTATTAATATAAGATTGTTTGTAACGTTATACATTCATGGTGTTATAGTTAACATTTACAAGACATTTTGTGGATGCACAATACAAACAGGTGAAAAGAAAATCGAGCCAGCCAGGAGTCGAACCTAGAATCTTCTGATCCGTAGTCAGACGCGTTATCCATTGCGCCACTGGCCCTACAGAAACACCTATGGGTCCTGTGTTTCCTGAATCGTGACTTTTAGGATTTTTTTTAGTCCTTTTTGGTGTTCGACTGTAAAAATAGTAATTCTTTAATATCTAACAAATGCAAAAGCCACAAGACAAACGCTAAATAAGCCTCACAACGGAAGTTAAGTCACAACTTACTTTCTGGCTACGAAGTAAATATTTACGTATTCTGCCGTCTAACTTTGGACTACTATGAAGCTTAAGTATAAGTAAGTACCTGAAGAAGGTTTCATTTAATTCTCCTCCTCTTCCACTTCGTGTCCAGAAGGTAAGAACTTCCATTGTGATTTACTTGCGTTTGTGTTGTGTCGTTTGTATTCTCGTCCACGTGCTACACACTACCACAAGAACTTTGGCTGTACTGCGCTAGCAGTGAAAATTCGAGCCAGCCAGGAGTCGAACCTAGAATCTTCTGATCCGTAGTCAGACGCGTTATCCATTGCGCCACTGGCCCTACAGAAAAATCTGTGAGTTCTCTATTCCCTGGGCCTTGACTATCAGGATAATTAATAAGAACAGCAGATGGAAAGTACACACAGTAGTAGCACAACATCCTTCTCACGTCTTTACTATCTGACTAGTGGAAGAAGTATTCAGATGCTTTATTTAACTAAGCTCAGGTGCAATACCGCAGAAATACTCTGTTACAAGGAAAAGTCCTGCTCTGTGAATCGTTGTTAGTACCGAAGTATTATCAGCTGAATGCACCTGACGGAAAAGCCCTTGAAATTCAAATTATAATAGACATTATTCGTTTGTTGCATATTGAGAGAGGTCTATGCCTCATGTAGGCTACAGGGACTCTTGGTCTAACTACAAAGGACAACGCTCCGCGATGTCATTTTAATGTGTGTTTTGTAAAACTAGATTTATTTAATAAAAATAAAAAAGAGAAAAAAAAAAAAACAGTCGAGCCAGCCAGGAGTCGAACCTAGAATCTTCTGATCCGTAGTCAGACGCGTTATCCATTGCGCCACTGGCCCTACCGAAGGACTTTGGCCTTGTGTTCCCTGGGTTGTGACTCTCAGGAGCCTTTTTTAAGGCTCACACAGTATTCCCTGTTTTTCTCTCGCACTCTATACCCTTTCTACATGCTGATGAACATGTCGGTGTACTATACCTGAGCCCGAGCTGAACAAAGCACTGGTAGAAGTTCTGTATATTTTTGCACAGGGAGACTTTAATGAGATACTTTTTAATTAAAAGTAAATTAGACGGGGAAAATAATTGAAAATGATATTAAAGTAGCCTACCAAGTCAACTACCACCCCTGTGTCTTTGCACATTGTCACTAGAGGGCGCCACTGATCTTTGGGAAATTTTAATTCTAAGCCAAGCATTTAATTGCTTGCTGTAGAGAAGGCACGGCGGTTTTGTTTTATTGCATTAAACGGCACATAATCTCACTACCTTCTAGCTGGATGCTTTGTTGTAAAGTTGCTGAGTGTTTTAGTTTGGACATTTCACACGCAGGCTTGAATCCAAGCTCTGTCACTGCTCCTCCTGATCTCATTTCAAAGGTGAGGGGCGAAGTTTTTTTTTTTTTTTTTTTTTTTTTTTTTAACACGGGATGCTGGTGTGAATGGGCTGATCCACTGATCACAGGTATTGTGGCTGGAGGAGGGAGCAGGGACCGCGGAGAAGTTACCGACTGTACGGGACTATTTTGTTGTTTAAATCAACTTTGTTGTTTAAATCGACCCGATTATCAGTTGAGTCAGCATTGTTGGATGTGCATGGTGTGAAAGCCCCGCAGTTTTTTTTTCTTTCGTGATTTCATCCATCACCAGCATCGTGCGCGTCAGTGCGCCTCAGTGACCCGCAGACGTCTCCTCTCTGTCGGATCATGTGGATTATTTTGGCTTTCGTTCTTGCAGCCGCCGGTCCCGATGGGAGCTGGGGATGTCAACTGCCTCACGACTGGAGACCGCAGACAGAAGCGTGCCGTGCCGAGCTGGCGGAGATCATAGTCTTTGCCAAGGTGTTGGCGCTGCACAAAGAGTCTTACAGCGTGTATAACTACCTGCCCTGGCAGCACGACACCGACCTGCTCTTCTCCGCCGAGATCGAGCTGCTGTGCGATCAGGCGTGGGGCAGCATGCTGGAGGTCCCCGCTGGCTCCAGGTTCAATGTCACCGGCCTGGGTTACTTCCCCTGCTTCTCTTACAGTGTCACCAAAAACAACAACTACTACTTCTTCCTAAGGTGAGAATCTCATCCCTGGTGTTCCCTATTAATAAATAATGAAAATGATTTTATTGCCACAGAGGTAATATTAGTAATAAGTTCGTAGTTAGTAAGTTAGTAATTAGTAGTAATAAGTAATATTCTTCCCATACAGGATGAGTGAACAGATTCAGCCAGTACTTACAACTAACAACTACCACTTTATATATCAGTCAGTGAAGTTATAGCAAAAAGACCAAAGGAAAAAAAAGGGTCCCTTTAGGCTCTTTGAGATAAGCTCTGTTACACAGATTTATGCAAAGTTATAAAGGCTGGTAAGGTTTCAAGCATGAATGTAATTTTCTGATAGTCTGTGTGACATGTTAAAAGTTTTAAAAGTTTGTGGCTGTTGCCAAGAGATAACATGACATGACTCATTTGCACCATTTGCACCATCTTATCCATATGTGTCTCTCAGCTACAATAAACTTTGCTTCAGAGCACACATGGAAATTACACAAATTACACATTTTCTACCTTAAAAAAAATTATATATATATACCATGAACAACTTAAAGTTAGTGGTAATTAAATTTGATAATAATTGAGTGTGAAAAGAAATCACATATTGTTTTGTATGGCAGACAAAACTATGTGGGAAACAAACGGGCAAGTAATGTACATTCAAAAACTTGAATGTACATTTTAGATTATTTTAATTCAGTTGGGATTGAATTACACCACCACTGGCCCTACTCTCAAAGCTTCCTGAGCTTGGGGGGACCCCGCCTCTGACTCAGTGAGCGTTAAATGCTTAAACTGGAGGAGAGAGATTTCATCAGTGAAGTGGTGGTTAAGCTTTGGGAAATCTCTAAAAAGGCAGTTAATAAGTATTTTTACAGAATATCTGTGATTGCTGTTCAGTAGTTTGGTTATCCAGAAGGCTAAGGATTTTGAGCAATCACATCCAGTGTAATGTAACATATTTCACAGCGGTCTGTGTGTGTGGATGGGGCTGGGTGGGGTTGAACCAGGGATGCTGCCATCACGGTATACTGTGTATGTTTTAACGAGCAGTCCACCAAGACTCTGAGTCTTGGTGGACTGAGTATAATATGAAATCCATGGATTGGACCTCACCTCCCCTCTCTGTGCTTGGTCTGTCTTTCCAATGAAAACCAGCAACTCTTCAAACCTGTGCTGAGATCTGTCATGAAAGAAAGTAAAGACTCTCAGAGGATTCAATGACTCATCGAAACACTGAGGAAAACATTTGCACTCAGCGACAGATGACCGGCACCATCCGCATACGTTCTCTTTTAATCACCGTCTGACCGTGTATTGATTTCAGGTTAATAATGTATTTAATAACCTGCCAAAGTTTCCTCTCATGTTTCAAAAAAGTATGTGGCAGGTTAATTCTTAAACGTCTGTGTTGGACAGAAACAACACTGTTCCTCAGGAAACCTCGCTTTCATTCCAGCCAGTGTAATTACAGTGCCAGACATTTCCCAACAGCTTGAAGGTAGACCTACAAAGAATTTTTGCTTGGGAGTTATCAGCACGCCAACAGTCGGTAGGACCACCTTTTGTCGGCCCGGGACTGCGGAAATACACCGGTATACCATCTTATGAAGTGAACATGTGCTGACAGGCCTTTCTGATATTTCTCTCACATTCTGCTTTTTCTCTCAAACAGATGAAGAGTTAGATATTCAAAGGGGGGGGGGGGGGGTGGGACTCAAAAGCATTCCTCAAGTTTAATGTTGGGCTGTCCCACATGAGGGTCTGCAGCAGGGCCAACATCAATAGTATTTTTATAGCATATGTTACACATCACATACGTTGCACACATCACACTCACATGTGCGATGGCGTATTGCTGAGCAGGATGATGGCTAAAAGACTTTTAATGGGATTTTCACTGGTTTCAGTTAATCGGGCCTTCAGGGGACGACTTTTCTGTCCCCTCCCGTTGTGATGGTGAAAACATCCGGACGTTATCCCTGTAATCAGCCAGGTGACCACCGTCAGAAACTTCCTGCAGCTACTCACAGCAAAGCTCCGATTAAGCGCAGACCTGATGGTAATTACGAAGCAGTGATTATTCCAGTAAAACAATGCAGTGGTGTTTTTGTCAGCGGATGTAATGGAGGACAAACCCCCAAGATTGTTTACCCACATTTTCCTTTACAGAAAACTCTAGTCCACAAAGGATATTCTTCTTATTATCGAGCTACAGGGATTGAACCTCATACAAATGTATCACAGTCACACTGTGGATCTTTATTTGCTTCTGAGTACTTCTCATAATAAAAGTACTGTTTGCTTTTTCCTGATGTGTTATTTGGCACCACAACACGCAAGGATTCATGAAGAGTGATATCATCTTTCATGAAAATTGCCCATCAGTTGGTTTCAAGAAATGAGACATGGCTTAACTGTCTTTGCATGTCCTGCACTGTGGCACTCTTGCTAACGTGAGACTCTCTGTCACAAACCTAAATCAGATCAGTTTAGAGTTTCAATTTTAGTGTTGGTCTGGCCACTCTGTAACACCAGACACTACATTAGGAAGCCAAAACAGAGAAGTTCTCATCGTAGTCTCCAATGGATGTCTATTTCCTGTTATAAATGCCTCAACAACACTGTCTCAGACCCAAAATAGTTTTCCCAATCAATCATGAGTATAAGCTCCCAGGACAGGGCGAATCAGAGCTGAGCATGGAGAAAAATGCAACTGAGGATCTCCCCCAGGACCTTTAAATGAGACAGATTGAGTGCGCTGTTTCAGGCATGTGTTCGCTATAAAAACTTTAGCCTACATCTCACTCCTCAAGATTTTCAAGTTCTCTGTCAAAAGAAAACAACTGAATACAGAACCTTAACGGAGATGAAGCTCGCACATAAACTGTCGCTCAAAGGAATGTTTTTGTAACTCGGTGAGGTGTGAGCAGACTGTGTGAAATTTACCAGCAACCACACAGTGTAACTATTGTTGTGTTCATTAATTTTTTTCCATCACTGTTCATCAAGTTCCTGTGACTGTTCTTTTGACCTCCTGGTTTCTGTGCCTACATCTGACCTTTGACCTCTTTCTGTTTAAGCAAAACATCATCACCCCCCCACCCCACACACACACACACACACACAGGGTCTCTGATAGGGACACAACCAAACTTTTGATGTCCCTCGAGGGATACGAGATGGAATCCAGATGTATGGAAAACACGCTGCTTCCTCCCTCACCAACTTCACATTGTAGGAGAAGATATGAAACACGCACAGTGAATCCCTTTGGTTTGTAATTTGCCAGCTTGAGTCATCAACATAATTCTTGGATTTGCATAAAAATAGACCAGGGTCTGTTAGCAATTTTGAGTATATATAAGTGTTCTGGGGCTTTTGTTCCAAAATGTTCCAGCTTTTACTGTTGACATGTGTCGGCCAACTTTGAATTCTGCTAAAGGCTCAGTGAAACAGAGGAGTCAAGGATAAATAGCTAAATTCTTCAAATTTGTCTCATTTGTTTTGATTTAAATGCATTTTCACATTAATAAAATCAGGATTAAATATTATGCAATTTCTTTTTGCTCAAATTAGACGTTTGTTTTATTACAGACAACAATAGATCTGCCTCTTGTCTTTTCACACATGTGAAACTGCTAATAAAAGTTTATTTTTACCTATATACAATCTTTTACCTTTCTGCCCTGCAGGATGGATGAGAACTACAACATTGTCCCTCATGGAGTGAACTTCCAGGACGCAATCTTCCCTGACACTGCAGATAACCATCGCATGTTTGCCAGCCTCTTCCAGTTTTCCAACTGCACACCAGGCACTCAGGTCCATAGCTTCACCCCAGAGTGGGAGGCCCAGGAGGACAGCAGGGTACGTAGCCACTCAAAACCACCAACATAAACCATTTGCTAGGGTAAAAAAATCATCTGTCTCACACCCTGTTAGTGAAGAGGACTTCAATTATGGTTACAGATTCAATGGTGGCTTCACACATTACTTTGGTGGTAAAAGAGTGCAATAAGCCCCAGATGGCCTGAAGTTTTGTGGTGCACACATAAAGGATTCAATACTACATCCTGTTGGTTTCAAAGGAACACTGCGAAGAAGCTGGCTAGCTAAATTATTTCTTAAATCATGGGAAACCAAACACACATTTTTTGAGGTTTTTGTCAAACAAAGAACTCACTATGCTTAAAGAAAAAAATTTACTTAAAAAACATTATTTTGCCAGTCCTTTGACATTTTGTTGTTTAATGGAGTATTTTCTTATACTTGAAGACAAGAGCCCTAATGTTACAGTGACATCATATGGAGACAATGGTCTTTGGTTGGAAGTATTTTAACCGAAGTATTTTTTTTTTTTTTTTATTCCGTGCATTCTTCTTCTTTGGAAAAACCTGGTGCCTACATGACCCACAATGCAACTTTGCTCACAAGAGTTTGGTCAGAGATGAGGATGTGTTATGTTTTAAACTTTTAATCTTCAGCCCAAACACAAGTTTAGTGACTATTTTAATTATTTAATCATTGTTATTTAAGTTATTTTTTCAAGGAAAAATACTAAAAAATGTACATTTTAAGATGCTGATGCTATTTTTGCTTTTTCACAATAAATATATAGACTAATCAAGAAAATGCTGTAGATTAATAAATGGTGGGAATAATCATTAGTTACAGTCTGCAGATGAAATCCAGCACAGAGTGACATTATCAGACCAAGAGTGGCAAGAGGATGTGATAAATATTGAGGGAAGAGGATCATTTCGATGGACTGGAAAAACCATAACTCTCCTCTGGGAGATGTTGAAAGGAATTTATGGAAATGCAAAAAATCACAAACTAAAGTAAAACCAGGGAAAGTGGATACATCATGAAAGTAAATTACAACGCTTAATCACATAATAGCTCCTGGATTACACACACAGGACTGCGCAGAGTGATGATATAAGACAAAAAAAACATGTGAGAGTATCTGAAAATCACTACTCTGACATTACTACTGATGGACATCAGATGTTAAGAAGAACTGAGTCAATAAGCTTAAGCTCCAGTCCACACGTTGCTGTCACTGATTGATCAAAGCTCATTTGCACTTAAACACCACTGCCAAACACCTGTAAACTTTGCATTTCGCCCCAGAGTCTGTGTGTCAATATATAAATGGTTTCCAGTCACTCACCACTGCTTTATCCCCTTTAATGAATCTAAACCTTTGGCATAATCCCCCTGATTTAGGTCAGTCTTCTTCTGTCTGTTTCCAATCATTTGCTGACAACTCATGAAAGCAAAAATCTGCCACGGGTAAAGAGTATGAAAACATGGATTACATTTCCCTTAACAGCAAACTTTTGGGTCAGGCCTGTGATTATAATTACAGGCCGACATTTAGATATCAGTGCTGCTTTCTTACATCACTCTCATGATTAGATTTCCCCTTAGAAAAATAAAAACAGACTTTGTTTTTTTCTGAGACTAAGCAACCATTGTTTGGACAACCAAACTCACATCACAGAGGATCATGCCATACACATCACATCATCCAAACCAAAGTAAATCAAATGGCATGAATTCAACTTAGGATTCAACACCAAACGGTATCAGCAATAAAAATATTATTTTATCACTCTGGGTTTTCTCACAGTTTTCGTTCCCAACACTAATGCAGAAATATTAGCATTAAAGGGATACAGACCCTGTCCAGTGTCTGATGGCTGCACACTGACAGAAACACAAAATTGTTGCTCATATGTTTCAGCGTCAGTCAGTGTGGTGTAACTAAATTTTATGTTAAAGCACAAGATCCACAAGCAACTGTCTGTTTTTACTCAGAAAGGTTTCAAACATTCCTTCTCTGAGATGGGAAATGACACATACAGAAGTTTGAGTCCTGCATAAAATGTAAACCCTTTTGTTTTTTAGGATCACATCAGAGTCGATAAAGTCCTGCTGGGTATGGAGGGGTGTGCCACATGGATCCATTTTTGGGCCTGTTAAAAACTGGGGATGTAGAGTTTGAAAGATGTGGGCATTTACCAGGCAGGGAGGGCTTATGTTAACAGAGTTGCATTGTGGGAAATATAAGACTCACTTTTGGAACTTCAACCATGCTGGAGTCAAAAAGTCAGAATATCTGCCTCAGCTGCTTTGATTTTGACCAGTGTTTAAAAACTGTTCCAAAACCAATAAGGCTGGAGATTACTTGAGCAACAACTGGACCAAACTAAAAATGGTTTACAGAGAAGGTATGCTGAATTTCTGATTATTTTCAGTTACACTCTGAGAAATAATAATAGTTCTCCTTTCGAACACTGCTCTTAATAACCTTAGATTTTTATTTAATGCATATAAAACAAAACGTATGTTATGTTGTGTTTGAGATCAGTAGCTATAGACTTGCATATCTGCATATCTTGCATATCTGCACATTCTTTCATACTGTGAGCGCCACAGAACACAAATATCTTGGCAGCTGGTTTGATGGTGAATTTATATTTAAATCTCAAATAGAAAATGTTGCTGGCAAACTGAGACCGAAGCTTGACTTTTTGTACAGAACCACAAAAAAGCTTCCCCATGAACTGTAGGAAGAGGACTGTGGAAGATATGATTCATCAGCCTAAAACTGTGTCCATTCCTAAGCCATTAGACTCAGTTAAAGTGTTCACTCTTTGGTTTATTACTGGAGGTAAATACTCACTGTGGACTTTCCTGATTGAGAGACGTAATAACCACTGATATCATATATCTACAAAAACCCAACACTTAACTAGTAACTTGTGTGTTATTTTTTTATGTTTTGCAACTACATCCACAGTGCGTGTACTTTCTGACGTCCTGATCAAACTCTAACCCAGACATGTACTATAAAAATGTGTTCTCATTATAGATATGTATTATAGTATGGCCATGTGTGAAAGGCTTATCATTATCAAAAGAGGCAGGTTTAAATGGTGTTCCTGGCTCCAGACTTTTTCAAGGGCAGTTACTTAAGTCCGCACTGCAGCTTAGCCTGAAATAGCACTGTAGACGTGGAAACAGAACCCAACTGAAGGTGTCACGTTTGTGTGAAAGTCATACCTGAGTGCCCAAAACCATTTTATGCCATTTGCCATTTTATGCTTTACATAACTCGATTGTTCTGCTCCATACTTCATCCTTTGCATTATAAAGTTTCATACTCCTCTCAAATCCCTATGGGACATAAGCGAGAGCACATGGGAAAAGTCCACAGCTAATATTACAGCGAGTAATGTACTAACCAGTGATGTGGGCCGGCAGCCGGCAGCACATTTTTAACATTTCCTCAAAACCCTCAGTGGTTGTTATCTGATGGCAGGGAATTTACATCAGTGTTTCACGCTGGCCCATGTGGAAGCATTAGGATCTGTGGAGGAAATCCACACTCAAGCAGACAGGCATGCAGTCAGAGGCATCTGGAGCTAATTTTTTCACCTAAGAAAGGTCCGTGCCTTTGGATCATCTGTCGCAGGTTCACAGGCATGTTGGGTTTCATCTCACAGTGGCTTCTTACTGAAACAGAGAGAGTATGTTGTGTGACCATTTTCCTTACCTCAGATTTGCCCTCGTCAGTCCCTGGAACTACAGTGTAAGTTGTGTGAGCAGGACATACATGGTAACGTTTAAATTCTTTAGATAAGTTTCCACAGACTTTTCCACAGCAAGGAAGGCATAATCTCAAAAATACTTAATGATGAATTTCTTGACTTTTTCCCTTTCGTTTTCTTTCTTTTTAAGCTAGAAGCAGCCAAAAAAAAGGTCTTTTTTTGACTGAGTCACACACCAGCAGTGGAATATGCTGAAAGACTTATGAGCTGCTGGCACTGGTGACCAGCCCAAAGAGCATGCCAGAAGAGTTCTCTCATTTGACATATCCAAAGGAAATCTAGTATCAAAAACAGCAGATCTGTCAAGCGCTATGTCATAAATGTAGCAAAAATATATTAAATCTGACACTGGTGTTTAGTATGAGCAGTGACGGAATAAAACTCCAAGTATGATTTCACTCAAATGGAACCGTAGGATGAAATTCACTGAGAAATCTTGCAGAACTTCAACAGATTGCAGGTAACCTGAAAGCAAAAGATCAGTGATTTGACAGGTAAATGTTTAAATAGGTCGCAGTTAATCACATTTGCCTTAAGCGCAGTTAGTCAAATCCCCATCATGCTTTTCCAAATATTACAAATTTGTTTACTGTATAAAAAAATGTAATAAACAAACCTATATCTTTTCCCAGTTGTTGTGCTCCACGGTGCAGAAGGCTCTGTTCGAGGAGGAAGAGAGGGTGAGGACTCTCTCCCAGAAGGTGCGCACCTTGGAGAAAGCCAACGGCCACCTGAGGGAAAAGGTGAAGACCATGAAACGTCAGTTGCGCCAGGCCCAACGAGAAACCACAAAGGAGCAACAGACCCTCAGCCTCAAACAGATCTACGAGTCGAAGACGCCCCAGACGCACCCGGATCAGGACACCACCCAGGACCAGAAAGATCCTCCTCTTAAAAAGGTCCTTTCAAAGAAGCTAAAAAACTAGACCTGTTTGGTTTTTTTTTTCTATTGTTGTATGTAAACCTACTTTCGCTTCCTATGAAGCATCAGCGACAAAGCAGAGTGAAAGGTTAGTGAGTGAAAGGCAGGGGGAGGCGACAGCAACAGATTTCAAAAATAACAAAATTCAAGAAACAAGCAAAGTACAACCAAATTTAGATTTATTTCCTGGTAAAATTGGGCTGTGCCACTGAGACTGTCAGCTACAAAGGGACCATTCATGCCCATTTCCTTATCTATATACTTTGAAGAACTTTGTGTTTGTGTGTGTGTGTATGTGTGGTGGGGGGTATCACTTGACCTATTTTGTGTCCTCAGATGAACTAAAGTGAAGGATTAACTGCCTCTGAGATAAAGGATTTGAAAGGTTTCACAGGAGGAAGAGATCTTTATCTAAATCTCCTTAACTCGTATTTCACTCCATTAGTCCAATATGATCATTCTTTCTGAGTTACTGTTGCTGTCACCAGGTTTAAGCCCCAAGTTTTACCTGCCTCCATGATTTTAATCCAGTGGCAGCACAATCATTTTCAGAACACTTCACAGTACATAGCTCACGGCTCAAATAGCTACATAGCTCATAGCTGACAGACGCACTGTTGGAACAATATGGGGACCATGTTAAAGCATTGGAAACTGAAGATCTCTTTTGTTTTTTTTTTTTGTCTGTGCTGGACACATTATGCATTGTATGAATACTAGGATTACATTTCTTATTTCAGAAATAATGAAATAATTCATCAAAATGTTCCAGATATGCTGTACTCGTGGAGGAATTTGTCTCATCAGACTGGATGGAGTTTATCATTTACAATTTCTACTGTAAGAAGATGAGTCAAAATCAGACTGGGGATCAAAAGTTAAAGGGACACAAATAAGTAGTTCTTAATTGCATTGAGTGTAATAAAGTACAGAATTTACCAGTCGTGAGCATTCAAAATCTTGTATGTGGAAATGCACAATGCTTTGACTTTGTATATGAGGGAATAAATACAAACAGCAGCTGCGTCAAAGTTTAAAAGCTGTAAGACCCGTGGTTACGTCATCATTCTTTTCCACCTTTGCCTGCTTTTCATTTACATCTTTGATCTATTTATTCCCTAAGTAACTATCCCGAAGTTTAGTGATTCTTTAAATTCAGTGAATTGTTTCCCAAGAGTGTCTCTTTTCAAAAGTTCTCCTTAATGCAGGTCCTTTCACACAAATTGTACTGACTGAAAGTGTAATTGTCGTGTTTGAAAACAGGGTGCTGAGCACTCATTAAGTCCAGCCAGTGAGCCTGGCGTGATAAAGGATTGGCTTTTTCTGTGTCAGAAATGAGAGTTTTCTTCATTATAGTTTCTGTATTTGCTTTTTGTTATTATTTTTGCTTTCTTTAAATGATAAACATCGGGTTTGCTTGGCATTATCATTTGTATAACAGTTATTGTTGTTATTTTTTTTTAAATAAATGAACTTTTACAAAACTTTTTATGTGGATGTTTTGAGTTTTTACAGATTATTTAATCTTTATAACGTAAATCCGTATGTTACTTTTGCAGTACCATTTGAGAGAAAAAAACAACTTCAATATAAAAAGTAATATGTTCACAGGTTATAGCCTTCTTGAGAGCTGCAGAACAGTTCCTGATGTGCAGTCATCACAACATCACAATCCATGAAGCTTTCAACATTTAAAACAAACAATAAAAGTCAATACCGTGTAAAGTTGTAAAAGTAGCTTCCTGTGTAGCATCACTTTCACCACAGGGGGAAAAAAGGGATGAAACTGGCACAAGTAGCAGTTGTAACACGTGGAAATATAAGATCTAGATGATAAAACATTATATCCTTTTATCTCACTGAGTTTACCAGACTCCTTTCAGCACCAGTAAAGGGTCTCATGTACAAATATGAACCCCATCTGCAACTTTGACTGTGTTTACTGATATTGGTGCTCTCAACAGTCTAATATTATTAAATGTTCTAATATTACTTTCATCTGCAGCACCAATGATTTAAGATAAATGTGTCTAGCCAGCCAGCAGAACAAAGCGACTACTGAGAGAGCTGTGATGCGGAGGGGTAATGAATTCAAGCATAAGTTTCAAACCGCAATTGTAATGTTTCCTGCTTTCCGTGTACTCAAGTCAGAAATGATAAATGCTTTCTGGCATGCACAAAATATGTTTGGTGCGATTCAGAGTTAATAAATCAAAAGTTTTCAAAGAACCAGTGCAAATTCAAAAGCAACATAGATCCTAAAAATAAATTGGCCCTGATTTGACCTGTTCATTTCAAGCTCTTGTCCAGTTTGCGTCCGGCGCACTTCCACAAAGAACACAGGACCATTATGGATGCAAAATCATACTGGCAGATGAAATTTTCAACACAATTTCCAGGAGAGTTGAACCAAATTTCTTCCATATGTTGCTGTCGCATAAAGGCGAGGCAATGAGGGGCAGTGTTTGTCTGGCAGACAGAAAGGAGAAACCAAAAAAATGCACACATTTTAAACATGTTTCATGTCAGGAACTCTCTTGCAGGATTGTTATGCAGTGAAGCAGGATATGAAGGGGACATTTACAAGCTTTTCTTCGCGCCTATCATTTTTTGACCTTTTGGAACAATGTGCTGCAGAGAACAGCTCCACGCTCCTCATCTTGTCTCCTTGTTGGCTCTTTCTTCGCCCAGTGAAACCTTTGCATCAGACAACCTTGCCTGCAGCCAACTGTCAAAATCCCGTGGACCTGGGCCAAAGATGATATACACACAGTGCTTTCTCAACATAAACCACTGTGCACCGCCAAGCTGCAAAACAGATGTCAAGCAATAGGACTGCACAGTGGTGGTCCCTTCCAGAGGACCTGGCTATCTGTGGACATGGTTTATTTATCTTGCCTTGTTTTATGTTTTCGATTGCTGTTACTTTCTCTGGCTGCTCTGGTTTCATCTCATTTTTTGGTATTGATGATCCCAGAGCATCTGATTTCTTAATATAGTATTTTTTTTCCTCCAATGTCTTTTTCTCCGCTTTCTTTTAATATTTTCTCAAGCAGCTACACTTGGTCTCTCACTCTGTCATTCGCTGCTCCCCATGTAGAAATCCACCAGAGAGGTTTATAACTTTGAGCTTTCTGGCGCGCCACTGGCTTCATCATGTCTGTAGGTAATTACTTGGACCTGCACTTGGAGAGCCAGTGTTTCCTTTTAAGAAAAGAAGAGCAGCTCTTTTGTGTTTTGAATTAGTCACCCCTGTTATATTAAAACAAGACTGAGGGGCCAGAGCCGTGATAACAACAGTGGTCCTTTGATCTAAATGCTAATGCTTGCATGCTTACATCAATTAATAAGTACTTTTGTCTTTACTTTAGATCATCACTGTTAAATTAGTTTATAGGGAGTCCTATATTTTACTATTTCCTTATTTACAATTTTACTTTTAGCCTGGCCCATGGTGGACTTATCAGTAATAAACTCCCTTAAAATACTTAAATTATTATTATTATTATTATTATTATTATTATTGTTATTATTTAAGATCTATTTTATGAATGTTGCAAACTAAATGGCTGGTTGGTGAGTCATTTGCTTTTAAAAAGGGGGATCGCCAAAGTCATTAAGATCCTACTCAGGAACCTATCCTGATGGAAACCTGAACGTCTGCAACAAAAACCACAAATGTTAACCACACAGTGGCTCCAGAGGAAAAGTCATGGGATCACCAAAATCAGTAGGATTCATCTGCATGAATTTTTGGCAAACCATATACTTGTTGAGAATTTTCGGTCTGTACTAAAATAATGGAATGACTGAGCCACCTTAGAGCCATACCACTGACATCCAGCTAAAAAGAGGGATATGCACTTGTGAACAGCAGCATCTGTAATTCTGATCAAACTTAAAAAGAAATGTGATATTGTGTCACATCCCCGTGGAAGACAGGAATACTTTTTCTCATTCAGTCTGCACCTTCCTCTCACTTCTCTCATTCAGTCTTCTGCTTCACACAGTGAACATTACCCAGAACCTCTGAGAACACGGCTTCGATTTGAGTGGAAACGTTTCCTCATCGTCTCTTTACACTTGACCAGCTGTACTCTGGCAAGGAGGCGGTGATTTTTCATTGTTGCCTGTCCACGTCTCTTTCAATAAGGATGACTGATGTGTGTGTTTGCCCTCAGAGACCTCTGCTGTTGCAGTCTGACTAAAATCACAATACTATGCTTTTAGCCTCAGCCCCGTACTGAAAGCTTAATCTTTACACCCCAGAGAGGCACATGCAGTATCTTGGTGAGCCAAAAAGAGTGAGATCAGTATTTTACTTAGGCTACAATAATGACCATAACACCAGATTAAATTCTTTGGCTCAGTTATGGCGTGCAAAAAAAGTCAGTGGTTCACACTTGAGAATGTGGGTTTCACTGCTGTTTATTCACTCTGGGAAATAATTTGTCATGTTCACAGTTCCTTATAGGAGAGCATAACAAAGTTTATTTTGGGCTGGAAATCACTTTAGCACTAAGAAGTTCTTCAAGTTGTGGCATTTTTCTTCTTTCTTTCCATCTCTCTTGTTACCCCACTTGGCCAAAGGAAGACAAGCAGGAGGAATTCAGGACTTCATGTGTTTGTTGTTAGCACTGCCAGGCTGTTTTTATATCTAATGGTTACATTTGGGGATGCTAGGTTTATGTTGCCGTGTTTTCCACCCCGGATGTTTACATTGCTTTTTAGTGATTGTTCAGGAGTTGAGGTTTTTCTGTGTTTAATTCTGGGCTGCATTTGAAGTCTTTGCATAGTTTTGATGGAGGAGCATCAAACTGTGGGTTTTTTCTTTTTGTAAATCCACTAGTTGTGTGGGTTACTGGTGATGGATGTTACTATTTTCGATAAACACTGAAAACATTGCGCACATCTCTGATGTGAGCGGTTGTGAGTTGTGCTTCAGATCTGATGGCGAGCTGAATGATGATTAGCTGAGCCATAAACGAATGATGTGAGCAGATTTGGGGGGTGGAGCTCATTAAGAGAGTTACACTCAGGCCTGTGTGTCACCTATTGGCAGCACTCTACAGTCCCTGAAAACCACCATTTCAATTACCCCTTAAAAAGCATGTTTTTCCAATTCAGGCTGCTGCAGCCAGTCACAGCATACACTAGGCAAGAAGTTAGGTGCACCATGGACAAGTTGCCAGTCTATCATAGGGCTGACATGTAGACAGACAATCATTTTACATCTACAGTGGGTATGGAAAATATTCAGACCCCCTTAAATTTTTCACTCTGTTATATACAGCCATTTGCTAAAATCAGTTCATTTTTTCCCCTCATTAATGTACACACAGTGCCCCATACTGACAGAGAAACACAAAATTGTTGAAATTTTTTGCAGATTTATTAAAAAAAAGAAAAACTGAAATATCTCACAGCCGTAAGTATTCAGACCCTTTGCTCAGTATTTAGTAGAAGAACCCTTTTGGGATCCTCTGCCATTGCTCCTTGCAGATCCTCTCCAGTTCTGTCAGGTTGGATGGTGAATGTTGGTGGACAGCCATTTTCAGGTCTCTCCAGAGATGCTCAACTGGGTTTAAGTCAGGGCTCTGGCTGGGCCATTCAAGAACAGTCACAGAGTTGTCCTGAAGCCACTCTTGTTATTTTAGCTGTGTGCTTAGGGTCATTGTCTTGTTGGAGGGTGAACCTTCAGCCCAGTCTGAGGTCCTGAGCACTCTGGAGAACGTTTTCGTCCAGGATATCCCTGTACTTGGCCTCATTCATCTTTCCTTCGATTGCGACCAGTCGTCCTGTCCCTGCAGCTGAAAAACACCCCCACAGCATGGTGCTGCCACCACCATGCTTCACTGTTGGGACTGTATTGGACAGGTGATGAGCAGTGCCTGGTTTTCTCCACACATATCGCTTAGAATTAAGGCCAAAAAGTTCTATCTTGGTCTCATCAGACCAGAGAATCTTATTTCTCACCATCTTGGGGTACTTCGGGTGTTTTTTAGCAAACTCCATGCAGGCTTTCATGTGTCTTGCACTGAGGAGAGGCTTCCATCTGGCCACTCTGCCATAAAGCCCCGACTGGTGGAGGGCTGCAGTGATGGTTGACTTTCTAGAACTTTCTCCCATCTCCCGACTGCATCTCTGGAGCTCAGCCACAGTGATCTTCTTCTTTACCTCTCTCACCAAGGCTCTTCTCCCCCGATTGCTCAGTTTGGCCCAACGACCAGCTCTAGGAAGAGTTCTGGTTGTCCAAAACATCTTCCATTTAAGGATTATGGAGGCCACTGTGCTCTTAGGAACCTTAAGTGCAGCAGAAGTTTTTTTTTTGTAACCTTGGCCAGATCTGTGCCTTGCCACAATTCTGTCTCTGAGCTCTTCAGGCAGTTCCTTTGACCTCATGATTCTCATTTGCTCTGACATGCACTGTGAGCTGTAAGGTCTTATATAGACAGGTGTGTGGCCTTCCTAATCAAGTCCAATCAGTATAATCAAACACAGCTGGACTCCAATGAAGGTGTAGAACCATCTCAAGGATGATCAGAAGAAATGGACAGTACCCGAGTTAAATAAATGAGGGTCACAGCAAAAGGTCTGAATACTTATGGCCGTGTGATATTTCAGTTTTTCTTTTTTAATAAATCTGCAAAAATTTAAACAATTTCGTGTTTCTCCATCAATATGGGGTGCTGTGTGTACATTAATGAGGGAAAAAAATGAACTTAAATGATTTTAGCAAATGGCTGTAATATAACAAAGAGTGAAAAATTTAAGGGGGTCTGAATACTTTCCGTACCCACTGTATGAACAATTTAGAGTCACAAAAGATCCTGACGTGTTTGTCCATGGATGGTGAGAGAGAGAGTTAAAAAAATGATCCATCAGTTAGCCAATATTGAGTGGAGCAGAGAAACACTCAGTGTGTTATTTTTCTTGTTGGTTTTTATAAAAAGGTGTTTTGAAATAGATATTTTTGAAGTTCCATTTAACATGAGTCACTGGGCATGTTAGAGCAGATTTAAATTGGCAGCTATGTCGATCAACAACACTCCTCACACCTTGGTACAAACCTATCCGTTATAATAAGCCTGAGTGTATTATGCAAACATGAATTACTGAGAGAAGCGAAAAGACTGGTGAGAAAAGGTTTTTTTAAATGCAGGACCCTGCAGTCTCCAAAACAAAATGAAAGTTTAGGAGCCAGTTTGAAGTTTTTAGTATGTAAACAAAACTAAAAATCAGTGGAAGTATAAACAGAACCAGAAATGTTACTGACTGGTGACCTGGTCAGGGTGAATAAATGAATGAAAGTGGGTTACAGGAAGTCATCCACATGGACACACACACACATTTCACAAATTTCTCTGCCGGCATACTCAGTGACATTGACCTCCGGTGTGACCTCAGATGACCCAGAATTCCACTCTGTATCCTGTCTGATGTCCTCTTTGATCCATTGTCCCCACAAAATCAGTCAAATCCCATTCTAGATGTGCAAAGGTGTGGAAAAAAACACTCTTTGATAATTTTCCTCTCCATGTCTCCTGCCTCTTTTCATGTTTTGCTCCTGACAGTGTACTTTCCTTTTCATCTGCCATCGTCCGGTGGAGACAGAGTCGGGCTAAACTCCCAGCACAGGCCAGTATCAAATGTATTACTAATGCAAGTAACATGGACGTCAAGTTTCTGGCGATGTTTGATCCTAATTGCAGGCTGAATTTTCCCAGAAGTGGAAAATTAGTGGCTCTCCTCATACTGCCAGATACTCTCCATCCCTCTTTTTTATTTAAAATCCTACTCTCCATCCTGTTTATTATTACCAATTGTGGTTTGCACAGTCATGCAGGACTTTGAGGGTCTGCAGCTTTTCATAAACGGCAGTGCTCTGGCTTCACTACTCTGTGCTGATGCTCTGAGAAAGCGTCCATGTTCAGTCCTTGTACTGAGATTTCTTCACATGTTTTCGGTTCAGATTTAAGACACAGCCTTTAAATCTTTGCAGAAAAACACTTTCACATTGTCTCTGGTACTAACTTCTGCTGAGATGACTCATTCACAGTGAGTGAATTGTTCACAAACTGAACGTCACTCATCTCCAGGGCACAAAGGAGGAGGGTGATCTCACTGTATAGTTTAAGTCTCTTGCCCTTTGCTGTGCTCCTGCACCCTGGGGACTTTGACTCGCTCAAACTCAAACAACCTGGTTTTACTCCTAAAACAATGTGAGGCCACAGGACCGAGGAGAAATGGAACTGGAAAAACTTTTTTTACATTAATGATTTTTGTCTGTGTTTCTGTGTTTCGGTCCAAGGAAAATATGCAGCCAAGATGCTCTGAGCTATCTGATGCTGCATCCAAAACAAATGCACAACTGAGATACAAGGAAAAGATCTCAGTGATTACAGGGAAATGACTTTGTGTGTGTGTGTGTGTGTGTGTGTGTGTGTGTGTGTGTGTGTGTGTGTGTATTTTGTCCATAAAGTCGCTCTAAAGCTAGCCATACAAGTCAGGCTCCCAGGCTGTATGCCACCATGTGTATGTTGGCCTGTGTGTGTGTGTGTCTGTTTGTCATGGTGGAGAAAGAGAGGGAGAGAGAGAGAGAGAGAGAGAGAGAGAGAGAGAGAGAGAGAGAGAGAGCTTATCTTGTTAAAAAGAAAACCAAAAGCTTAACACATTATTTAAAACTTCTGCAAAATCTTAACTTCTTTTAAAAAACTTTAAAAACTTAACCCTGTGAGCCCGTACGTATCATATATGATACCCACATTTCTGGGACTCATTGCATCACCATCAAGCATAAACTTTGCATTTAACCCTTTTACACTGTAAGAAAAAATACCCCTTATCTACTCAATAAAAATGAGGCAACAATTTACAATCAATATTATTAATTTGATTTCACAATGTTTGGTATTGAGTAAATTTTAATTAAATTAAACCTTAATAGTCATCCATTTAATATGAGTAGAATCAAAGAGAAAACACAACTGAATTAATTAAAACCTAAACAACAATGTTGAGCCGAATGTGTAAATAGTACAAATAAAAATGTATTAAATTCTGCTTAATATAATTGAGTAATAATCATCTGCATTAATCTGTGAATTGATTTGAATTTGATCAATGAAATGCATTAAAATTAAATAATATTTCTTTCTTAGGAATAACTAGTTTATGGCCCAAAGAGTACAGAACTCAAATACTTAAATCAAATTTTTTATTAACAATTCAACTGTCAACTTTTGTTGACAGAGAGCACTGCAACCTTTCAAGTCAAAAACATATACAGATGAAGACACAAATTTGAATTAACTGGATCAATAATTATCTTAAATAAACATCCTCCAGAAGTGCTTGTACCAAAACAAAAACAAAAAGGTATAATGTGTACGGAGTAAAACATTTTTTTTTGAACTTGTACTTTTGAACTACCCACAAAACAACACTAACATTTGTGGGACGCAGTCCATATCAGTGCTAACTTAAAAACATAGCACATTCAAATGGGCAGTTCTCATTGTAAAAAGCTGAGCACTGTGTAGCACAAATGTTTCTACTCTAACTACAGTCTGATTTAAAGCCAGAAGCATGCTCTTGAAACAAAGTGGTGTGAATTAAAGAAAATCTGAATTAATAGGATCAATATTGATCTTAAAATAAAAATCTTCCAGAAGTGCAGGCACCAAAACAAAAGCAGAAAAATGTAATGTGTACAGAGTAAAACACATATGTACTCTGAACTACCCACATATAAACACTACCAACATTAGTGGGACACAGTCCATATCAGCGCTAACTTAAAAACATAGCACTTTCATGTGCAACTCTCATTGTAAAAAGCTGAGCACTGTCTAGTACAAAAGTTTCTACTGTTTACTACAGTCTAATTTAAAGCCAGAAGTTTGCACTTGAGGGAATGGACTTTGTTCGATAGCTTTGAATCATCCAGTTGTAAGAAAAGTTTTTGGAATACCTCAAAGGTATACTTCAGCTCTTTGGGATAATCAAGATTGAGTGCGTAGGTCAAGCCGAGGAGGACAGAGCAAGACTTGGCAATGTCACTAAGTCCTGTGATGACTTCCACCCCCTCTATGACAATTGCAATGTTCTTTGGGCTGTTGCTCATAGAAGTTCCGGGCTTTGTGGTCACAGTAATTGCCATTATGATCTGTTCAAGTTCCTCCAAGTTCTCAGTGTCCTGCAACATGAAATTTCAAGTGTCTTAGTATAAAACTCAAAAATATATTGCAAAACTGCTAAAAAATACTATAAAAACAAAGGTCACAGATCTGTGTCAATCTACTTGACAACAGCATCTACTTGAGGAATTAAAGAATTATGATCCTTGGATTAAGTGAATGCAAATTGGGTTCACCTACGTTGAATTCTTTGATGAGATGCCCTCCTTGTTCTCCAAGGTATTCTATGAGACACCGAAGGACGACCTCTCTGGTCCTCTCAACCGAAGAGTGCACTAAGTCCTGGGGAGGAATGCAACAACCGAATTCAATCACCAAAAGACAATATTAAAAATCCCTGGATGTTTCTGTCATTTAGAAATGTAAACACATACCACTTATGGTAAAAAAAACAGCTAGCACCGACAGCTAAGGTTAACGAGGCTACTGCTTTGACCATAAGACTAATGACGACGGGGGGAAATGAGTGGCTAAATCCTCTGCTCTGTGTCGCTCGGGGTGTGCACTGAACTCCCCAATAAAATACACACGTTAAAAGCCTTCAGAACGTGAAACATGACGATACTTTAACAAATAAAACAACGGTAGGAGCCGGTATTTGATTCGGCAACAATTTTGTGGGTAAATGTGGACATATTTCAGTAAAATATAACATACATGACAAGTTCAAACGCCATTCATCGCCAGTCATCTGTATGTAAAATTGGCGTTTTTTTCCAATGGAGTTCGGTGGCCGGCTGATCAAACTCCATCTATCTTACCTAACACCGCTAATCAGATATAAAACTATTGTTACTAAATGCAGAAACGTCTTTAGTGTACCGTTTAGCCGTAAAATGAAGTTTGTGCTTCCACTTTCTGCCTCCTCTCCTCCTGCTAAGTGCTAGCTAACATTAACATACTTATGCATGAAAAGAAATACCTACGTAATACGTAACAAACTTAATAGACTGCCTTCGCATGTGTTTAGGTTAGTCATCATTTGCAACTTGCAACGAAACAACAGGGAGAAGTTACATTACCTGCCAGTGGCCCAACGATAAAAGAAGTTGTCTTACCTTAGTTAATCCGTTAAATTGTGAGACGAGCCCTTCAAATCTCTTGTGGCTAAATGATTGGCTGCTGCATTAAAAAAGAAGCGCCGGTGCTTTTCAATTAAAATTTGCCCGATTACATTAATTTGAATTCATTCAATATTCTCTCTATTTGGAATTAAATAAACATAATGCCTACGTTTTATTTAAACAGAATTGGTATATTTTATTCCAACAATTTTTATTTAAAATGTAATTAAATATTTACATCAAAATCAAGAAGATAATTATATTGAATATATTTCATATAATAAATTAATTCAAATCTACTTGACCACAGATTCAGTTTTTTCAGTGTAGATGAACTCTTATGCTCGTATACTGACTCCTGGTAGACACTCCTCACTTTTCTAAATGTTTTGACATGTGTGATACAAACAAAAAATATACTTAGAATTTTTTTTTTTTAATTTTTTTTTTTTTACATTTTGTCAAAGGGACAAATAAAGAGTTCATATTTGAAAAATTAGAATTTTCTGACCATTCTTTCATAGTTCAGGTCTCACAGGGTTAAAACACACACACACACACAAAGTAATTTCCCTCTAATCAGTGAGATCTTTTCCTTGTATCTCAGTTGTGCATTTGTTTTGGATGTTTGGATCTTGTTTTTTAATTGTATTTAAACTAAATGTCACATGGCATTAAAACTCTCTTTGTCCAATGACCGCTTGATAAAATAAAATGCTGGACATCCTGTGTGAAAATAAACAGCATGTCTGACCAGACATAGCGTGTCATTGGTTTTGTTGGTACCTCCACCAAGAAAGAGGATAAGGTTTTCATTTATCTGTTTGTTTGTTTCTTCTCAGATTTCGGTGAAGTTGAGCCATGGACTGTGGAACGACTGATTAGGTTTTGGTGGAGGTGCTTTACAACTAAATGGACTGAGTGGTCATGGAAACCATTTAGTCCATTTACACTATAACGAACCATCTGCTCATCACTCCTGAAATCTAAAATCTAAATTCTATTTTCTTCACCATATTGCACCTAACAAAAACATTATTCATTTCATTGCTCATTCCATATTTGCTATTCTTCTATGCACCATTTAACATAAATACATGCCACAATTATTTAATGCATTGTGGAATTGCAACCATATGTGCAACCAAGCACGTAGGCTGGCTTCGACTTGTGTGTGATACAGGAGTGTAACATTTCCCACCAATGTTACACCTGCTGCTGCACAGATCACTGCTACACCTGGAGGACAGCGGGAGTGCTGTGAGGGTCATGTTCTTTGACTTCTCCAGTGCTTTTAACACAATCCAGCCGTCACTGCTCAGTGTGAAGATGGAGAACATGGGAGTGGACCAACGCCTGGCTGCATGGACAAAAGACTATCTCACAGACAGACCACAGTATGTGAGGCTGCATCACTGTGTGTCTGATGTGGTGCTGTGCAGTACAGGAGCCCCTCAGGGTACCGTGCTCTCCCCCTTCCTCTTCACACTGTACACCTCGGACTTCACCTACAACACCACCCACTGCCACATCCAGAAGTTCTCGGATGACACAGCTGTCGTTGGCTGTGTTTCTGAGGGAAATGACCTGGAATACAGGAAGGTCATCAAGGACTTTGCCTGCTGGAGTGAGCTCAACCAGCTGCAGCTCAACACGAGCAAGACAAAGGAGATGATCATCAACTTCCAGAGGAAAGGACATCACCTCACTTCGGTGAACATCCAGGGATTGGACATCGAGCTGGTGGACAGCTACAAATTCCTGGGTGTTCACCTAAACAATAAACTGGACTGGACTGACCACACCCATGCCCTCTACAAGAAGGGACATAGTCGACTCCACCTGCTGAGGAGGTTGAGGTCCTTCGGAGTGTGCAGGCCTCTGCTCAGGACTTTTTATGACTCTGTGATGGCCTCAGCCATTTTTTATGCTGTTGTCTGCTGGAGAGGGGGCAGTACAGACAGGGACAGGGGAAAGCTCAACAGACTGATACGGAGAGCAAGCTCTGTCCTGGACTGTCCTCTGGACTCTGTGGAGGAAGTAGGGGAGAGAAGGATGTTGGCTAAGCTGACATCCATCATGGACAACACCTCCCACCCCCTACATGACACTGTGGGGTCCCTCAGCAGCTCCTTCAGCTCCAGACTCCTACACCCGCGGTGTAAGAAGGAGAGGTACCGCAGGTCCTTCATCCCAACAGTTGTGAGGTTGTACAATGACAACACATAATGAAACCATGTTACATATTCCTACTGCTCTGCACTGCCATAATTCTGTTTTTATGTTTACATACATCACCAGTCACTTTCTCTACAAAGACTCAAGCACCTTTTGTATATAGTATATAATATTTATAACCTGAGTACTTTTGCCTTTGTTTTTCTCCATTGTGTTTTTGGATTGTATATTGTTATTTTTATATTTTCTTTTACTGCCGTTTTCTACCTTTTTCTATATGCTGCTGTAACAATTGAATTTCCCCGTTGTGGGATGAATAAAGTCTATCTATCTATCTATCAAAACAAATTAGTAGGATATAAACCCAGGTTTTGGAGATAGGGATGATCACAGATCCTGCATAATTTCACTGACACAGCAGTTGGTACTGCAGAGCCATGATGAATTCGAATGAGTCACTTCAGCTGTTGCTCAGTTAATCCTTGCACAAACCATAATTGATCCAGGATTTAGGTAATAATCAGGTAAATATTTTTTTTCCTCCGTCTCTTTAAAAATTTGACTTTGCCAAATGACCTCATAGATCAGTCCTCTACAGATTTACCAAATATTTACTTCCATCTCTGACTGGAAAAGAGGGGAAAAAGAGAGAAAATCTCAAACAGTTCCCTTCATACACACGTTGAAGGACAACATGGACATAATGGGCACATAAATCTCCTGAGAGCACCGACAGATATTAGCACAATAAATTCCTGCTGACAGACAGGAGGGCAGTGTGCGTGCTTGCTGTTTTACTGTGCACACAGCGTATTTTATTTCAAACCCTAACTCAGCACTTTGACATGAGGTAAAGCCGGTAACCTTCAGATTCTTATCAGTTATCTATATAATTATTGGAGTATAACTTTAAGCCAGATACAGTAGGTCACCTTGGACAGGAGTGCCAAAGGTTCACAGACCTGTGGGGCAGCAGGGCTGGTCAGAAACTCACTGAGAGCAACAGTGTTTTCACTGACGTGAAATTTTACGCATACATTCATGGTCCCAAGAGGGTGAGTCCTTAAAGCTTTGATAACACCATGAGCACCACCATGAGGTTGATATTTCTGGTTGCGAGTAAAATGGCTCGACAACCGCTGCATGGATTGCCATGAAATTTGGTACACATATTTACATACTACACAAATAAGCAGCTCTTTACCCAGCTCAAATCTGTTTGCATCCATCATTTGAAGCAGGTGTGCTGGTGATTTTGCGCCTTGTTCATGTGACACTAACCACTTAATAAAATCTTTTCAGACTTCCAAATCAGCAATTTGCTTTCTGGGCTCGTTAAAGGTTGAAATTACTGACACTGCTCAGATAAATCAACTTACAAACAATGAAGTTGAGTCAGTAATAACAGTGTGGTTCGCTTTTGGCTCATTGCTGTATCAAGTCTGTATTTCACATTCCAATGCAAGCATGGGCAACAGCACACTGAATTCATGCTGCGAGGAGGATGTGAACTAAACACAATCTTCAGCATCGAGCTGCTGCTTTTGCTTTGTGGAGAAATTAAACACAGGCATAAAGATATGTGCATTAGCCTTAAAAACGTAGGCCCACTGTCCTCTGGTCCCCTCCTTGGTTTAGTTGTGCTGTTCCAGGTGGAGCCAAGTTTCACCCTTGGCCATGTTTCACTTCATTTTTTCCACTCTTCCACATCTAAACACTGCCTGCATCTTTCAGTACACTCTACCTTGTGATTCATGCCATTTCTCTTCCATTATTTTGAATCAGTCCCTTGTTCCTGGTTTGACCACATAATTTTTACTTTGTCTACTGTCTCCTGAATGAGGTCGACCACCAGACTCCCGCTCTCTCTCTCTCTCTGCCCTCTGGTCTCTTCCAGCGCAAAGCTTGAGCAGCCAAACCACAAGCCTCAATTACCCAGCATTCCTTGGAGAGGACGAGAGAGGCCTCATGTAGCAGACTATGAAATTAACATTCATGACAAACCTCTTAAGCCACAAAACTATTTCATGAGATCAACAGTTACAGAATTCAACAACTGAGCAAAGTATCACTATTATTGTACTAATATTACAGCTTAAATGATATGTTTCTGTTTCCTGACAAAGGATGAGACTGAGAGTAAAAAACAAAAACAAAAAACAAACCTGCCATGACATTGACAAAGCTGCCCTACAGACCAGACCAGTTCAGACCAGAATCCAGTGTGACATTTATTTCACAATTTAAAATATTTTCATGCCAAAGAAATATATAATTTATATATTTAATAACAATAACAACTACAAAAAAGACAGTGAATTCAGTTTAAGCTAGCTGGACATTGCCACTACTAGCCTTGAATGATGCCAAATTTACTCTTTTTTTTTTTTTTCATTCAGTTTCCTGTAACTGAAATATATTAAATCTGGTGAATTATCATCTTGGTCATTTAGTGTGTCATGCCACCTAAATAACACAAACCCCTTCAAGGAATAAAAACAGCTAAAGTAGCTCTGCTAACAAGATAACAAGCCTAGCTCAGCAGAGTAGCAGTAGCATTATCTCAACATTTGCAGTCTGGTGTGGTTTATCTCCTATTAAATTACACATTTAAATGCATTATTTATTATATTCATTTAAATGTAATAAGAGGTATGAATCACTGAGAGAACACATTTCATGTGTTGATACTGCGATTTCCCCTTGTATTTCTAACGGAAAGATATTATGGTAAAAAAAAATGTATATATGATTTTTTTCAGCATGCATAGTTAAATATGTGTATGACATAAATAAAAGCTTACCACAAAATGTATTTTTCTTTTCTTTTACAAATGGAGTCAGACAGTTCCATAATGCATAGACAAGGATTTTAATGTATGCTTCACTTACAAATCTGTCACTGGCTTTCACACTGCGCGGTGTTCACTTTTCAACAACCCATGATGCATTGCATCTGTTCATACAGTAGGTACTGTAGCCCAAAACAGCATTTATCAAAAGGCAACATATTTATGGTACAAATACTCATTTGTACAACAAATCTTACCAGACACTGGTCAGTCTCTACAAGTAGATAATGAGCAATAATAAAAGGAGAAGCCTTTGCACAAATACTCTCTTTCCTTTGGGCTGACGCACTGCAAAATCCATGAATGAAATGTATGTGTTGTAAAAATGATCGCTTTTAATGGAAAACTTGTGGCAATTTATCAAAACTCCCTGTAGTTAAGCACATTTGAGGGCAGAGCAAGGTCAGTATGATTTCTTCTCCTCAACTGTAATTCTAAAGACACCCCTGCTATTTTCCTACCAAGGTTGAGTGGTGAGGTAATGGGATATGGTTATGTATTTCATAATCACTTGTTTCATTGCATTGGAATGTAAAAATCGTTAGTTTTCCGTATCCAGGTTTTTTGCCTCTTCAAAGAACAAAGCAAGAACAAACATTCAGATTTTTTTTTTATTAGCTTTGTTTGTTCACTATAACAAACTATTCTCTTTCAATATTTCTGCCTTTTGCCTTGAAATATTCTTTTCTTTTAAGGTTTGTTGTCTTTTGAAACAGAGTGCATGGAACCTACACGAGAATCTGGAGTATGTAAAAACTTAGTATATTAACACAGTAAAATTCATCATCATCAGAAGGCAAAGTACAGGAGCTAAATGAGAATTGCAGGAGACACGGCCAATGATTTGCAGAGCTGTTTTCATTATCAGAAGATTAATTATTACCAGTCTGCCAGCATGAATAAGACTGTGGCTGACGACTGCCTCCGTGCGTCGGCTTTCCTGTGTTTGTGTCTGTGCTTTGTGTCTCAGAGTCACAGTTATTCATGACGTACAAAACAATTCACACTGAAAGATTTCCTGAAAAAATAATCACTTTTATAAACTACGCTTTACAGTTTGGAGTCACCAGTTACATTACTGTCCAAATACACTACAACGCCTACCCAATAGAGATGCAGAATAAAGCTCAAAAATACTTTTCGAAGCAGCACATTGAACTTGCTTTGACATGTTGAAATGTTATTACAACTTTTGTTGCTCTTTCATCCGAATGATGTTTTGAAAAGAATTTTGACCTTGTTAAAAGAGAAAAACATCTGACAATAATGTCTCCTTTCACCGGCATTCACCTCATTATCACAAGTAGTGTACACACTATTCATTGTTAATCATGGGATTCACAAATTTCAAGCCACATCATGCAAACATACGTAATCACATCAGTACCAAACGTCTATACTGGTGTATCAGAGAGAGAGAATGAATAGTTTAAAAAGGAATGGAGATCCTTTCAAGGTAACGATGGAGAGATCAGAGGGTGGATGAAGCTCATGGAACATGCCAGCGTCTGTGGTCCTGTGAGCCTCCCAGGACAGTCATAGCAACAGGCTCCAGAATAAAGTACATGGGGACTCAAACAAATGTGTGTACAGCTCCTTTACATCTGTTACTAGAAATTTACAGCATAGGATTCTTCATAAAACCCAATAAAAGAACCATCACTGCCGTATGTTTGTCTACACACATCTTCAATTAGAATGAATAAAATACCGTAAGATGAATACAGAGTACATACTCTGTATACACCAGTGTAAAAAAACACTGGTGGGTGTACAGTAAAGATGAAGTGAGTCAAACTGGTGCATATTCACATTCTTTAATCCAGGTAATTTCTAAACAGGCTGCACGTGGAGGAAATGCGCCTGTAACAGAATGTAAAAAGAAAAGGACTGTAATGATGGTAAAGGTACAGTACATGGTGACAGATGCATATCAAATTTTGGTTGCCTTTTTTTTTTTTTGGCATTCACTCAACCTACCTAATCCTGCTAACTCAGCCTAGTTTTGAAGATAAGCACACTGATCAATGCTTTTTCAAGTTTTCTTTTGTTTTTTTTTTGCACAAGATGTAATTAGATACATGAACACCTTCTTTAATACGTTCTTTAATGTGTAATGAGGGAGAAGGCAAAATACTAGAGGATGTTTCTAAAAAAAAATTTATTTGATGCTTTTTTTTTTTTTTTTAATAAATAAATGATGCCTCCCAGGTTTTTATTATTGATACTTTACCCATTCCATAAAGTAACTGTCTGTAACTGGTTAATTTCAATTAAAACAGATTTTGAGAAAAACAAAATGTGCTGACCATGATGGCAACTGGTACTGTATGCGTGCAGGGCTTTCTTCTGAGATTACAGTACTTAACTTTGAGACAAAAAGCATAAAACTAACAGGGTTTTAGAGCTGAAAATATGATACATACAAAATACGACGTTACAGAAAGAGTATGTGCTGCAAGAACTCCGCAGAAAAAGACAAATCATTTCAGAAGTTACCTGAAAATAAACCCATCATATTATATATCCTAAAGGCACCTTAGACAAAGATATATCCCTGTGCTCGAGAGGTTGAAGAGGTTTAGAAAAAAGAGAGGGGGAGCCTTTTACTTTCAAAAAGCCTAACCACTGCATGGAAACACTATATCGCCACAAGAAAGGCTACATGGTAGACAGATGGAGTTTTCATTGCATAAACTATTATGTCACTGATTGTCTAAAAGCACAACAGAATGCAAATTTGTAAAATTACAAGATTTAACTCAAATTTCATTTCAAATACTGCAACATATCAAAATGCTGTGTGCCCTTCTGCCTTTGCACACAATGTTCTATCGTGTCATTTGCATGGTACTGCGACGCTGCATTTATATTTTAAAGATAACAAAACATGCATGGGGAAAAGTTCTCTCCTGATCATGCAGATATTGTTTCTGGATTTACACTCCAAAGTCTAACAGGAAGAGGTTAAAAAGACAACACAAAAATATATAAAACAATAAACAGTAACACAAACAAAGAGACAGGTTGAATCATGAATAAAAACAGTGTCCAACAAGCTCTGTCCTGCTGCGGCAAAAAAAAAAAAACACCTGACAAGCTGGTGGAGGAGGTTATCTTCCCCTCCTTTGTATCGTCTCACCCCTTTTCAACTCATCCCAGACTACCAGCCCAGTCTGTAAAAGTGATCCGCTCTGGTGCTTCATCATCATTATCATCATCATCATCATCATCAAGTCTCCCTCCTCCTCCATTTCATCCCATTTTATGTCTGCCTTCTCAGGCTGGACAGGCTTGCTCCCCCTGCAGGCGAGAGGTTGGAATGACGCTGTATTCCTAACCATATAATGGGGGAGATGGTTCCTCTGGTTCCACCGAGGGGGTTAAAATTGGAAAGTCACTGGGATCGATTAGACAGGTGAGTGGCGCAGGTGCGGGGATCACACCCTGCTGGTCGGGTGGCAGCGGTAGTTGCAGTTGGACAGGGGGTCTGCCCCGCCCTCGACGTTCTGGGAGCACCCTCCCTCACAACAAGCCTCTGAGAGAGAGAAAGAGGCAAGACCTGCAGTCATCAGTAATGCTGTTTGTCATTATACACATGACCGCTGCTATATTTACACTCCTCATAACTGTGTGCATAAGATAAACAAATGACTCAGACGGAAGAAACTAAAAACCACAGCTGGCACCTGCACCTTCCTCTGGCATCAGCAGATGAGTTCGGCACGGGCTGGGCAGGGTGGGGCTGGGTCCCTCATGACTGGTGCCCAGCTGGAGGCGCCTCATGTGACGAACCACTGCTGTGGCGTTGAATGCTTGCTGCAGAGGAAAGGCCACAGACAACAACTAAACATCAGTTACAACAGTATCTCATGTGTCTCACACTAACCGTGGCAGATTTGTGGCCATTTAAATTCTTGAATGGTTTTAATAATTCAAACAAGTTTCATTCTTGAAAGTTAAAAGTTTAAAAAGATGGATTTTGATCTCTATAAAAACAGAAACAAAGTAAAGCAAAGAAGAAATTCCTCAAGTTCAAACCAAGACCAAATTTTAACTGAGGCTAAAAGTCTGACTCACCTTCCACTTGCTTTTAGCAAAATTCTTTTTGATCTGAGCACTGACAGACTCATGGATGTTCTTATCCAGGGCAGTGTCCCCAGCAATCCTGACAGAGAGAGGAAACAGGAGACATATGAGTGTGTGTGCAATAGACAGAAGTCATGATTGTACAAGTACAGTAACATCACTTTAAAGGAAGAGAATTTCATTAGCACCAAGGGTTACATTATTTTGTCAAACTAAATTTGTTTGTTGGAGTCTCATGATTTTAATCAGAAAATGTGTTGTGATTAATGTGAGTTTGTGATTGCGCTATGATAGAGGAGTATAGGTCCAGTACCAGGGGTGCTGCAGAGCCTGCTCACAGGTGTAACGTGTTTTGGGGTCTTTCTCCATCAGGTGGACTATGAAGTCTTTAGCTATAATGAAGAAGAAAGATGAAAAAACTCATGATCAATAAAGCCACCAGCTGCACAGAATTGGCGTAGTCAATTTATTTATGAAAGCTAATGGTACCAATTCAGATTCAGACTGGGCACAGTCTATTAATATGATAATATTTCACATTCTAAGTGCTGAAAAACAAGATAAAACACATCTTGAGGTAATTCCCATAAGTCAGAAAATTGGCATCAACTGTTTAATTTGCCCTAAAAGTTGGAGAGATCCTCTCCCAGAGCAGAGAAACAAGGACCCAAGTCAAGAGCCAGGACTGGGAAAAAAATCAGCGTGGGATCATTGCCATGGCTTGTGGGCTCAACACCCGCAAGGTGATGATCAGTAGGGAATGGACAAAATATTTATTGGCTCGGAAAACTTGGAACAAGACTCTCTCAAACAAGAAAGAAAAAAAAAAAAACAAGTTCATCGCCCTGTTCCCTGTTGCCAGCCTGACCTTTTCTACAATATGCTGCTCAACAAAGGACCTTTAGGAGAAGGCATAATTACTGATGAGCTTAGTAAACACTCGGAGAGCTACACGTCTAAGGAGATATATACACATTTGTCGCATCTGCATGAAAAGCCTGTTTCATGCCGACGGGAGAGGACTGAAGAAAAATGGATTGATACCTGAATCAGAGATATCATCCCAGTAAGGAGAATCAAACTCGTATTCTGCCTTCAGGATCTGTTCAAACAGTTTGGCATCATTCTCATCATAGAAGGGAGGGTAACCACACAACCTGAGACACACAGGAGAGGACGGGTGTCAGACATGCAGGAGACTTCCTCCCAGGTAATTTGCAACACTGATACTAATGTTAAGTATCCAGAGGCAAAACACAGAGACAATAATGACAGCATCATGACGGATTTGGAACAAAATAAAGATTATATAGCTATTAAAATATTGCAGAATTTCTACATCCTATGTTGGGCTGGGTTTGCGTCTTAAAAGTGTCCACTCACAGAATATAGGCTATGACACCAATAGACCAGCAGTCCACTGCTTTACTGTAGGGTTTCTGAGCCAACACTTCAGGGGCTGAAAGAAAAAAGACGAGGTCATTCAGTTAAGATGTGTGATAAAATGATCACCAACAGGCACCTTTTCCATATTCTGCTTAGTATCACTATACCTTATCTATTTCAATCTGCAAACTATCAGCCTACCAACAACTGTCAGCTACAGTGGGCTACTCAAACCAAAACCAGTATCAGTGTTTTCACCAGGGCAAAATTAGCCTAACATGAATTGATGTTGTCAAATCTGTTGAATGTCTATATGAGATACTGAATCTCTTGATAGTTATACTGTACGTGACTGCTTGTTATTGTCCCTCATAGGTTTTTCATAACTGTAATGAAGTAATGAAGCTGTGGCACGAAAAGAAATAATACATTCTGAGTCGTGCTGTATAGTGCTACATTGGAACTGTGCTAATACTGCATGGTTCAGTGTTCCCTGCCATAAAACAGATTAATTACAAACTGATTTTTAAAAAATATAAGACAGTATCTTGATTTCTTTACCAACATATCCAGGAGTTCCACAAGCCGTCGACATCACACTGCCAGAGCCCTCAATTTTAGACAGACCAAAGTCACTGATCATGATTTTGGAGTCTTCGTCCATGCTGTAATACAGCAGATTCTCTGGCTACAATGAGGACGGACAAAACCGGGGATGTAAATACAGCAGCATCTTACAAAAACATTCAAAGTCCTTTCCTAAACACACAAATGTACAAACTCCTGCACTGCCAGCACAAACACAAACATGTACATAGTGATTACTAATCTTGCTAAAAGGATTATATGCTTGTACAGACAGGATTACAAAGACCACACTAAAGTTAATGCTTGTTTACTATCAGCAGAACCATAGTATAATGGCAAATCACACATGTTTTCAGTTTGGGGGGAAAACAGAGTTTGTGAGTCCTGACATCATTTTGTTTACTCATGTATGGTCAGCACACTGACACAGTGTACAAATCATACCTATATCTCTGACTCTCGACTGACCTTGAGATCACGGTGCACGATGCCCATGTCGTGGAGGTATTTGACAGCGTCCAGAATCTGCTGAATGAGCTTACTGGCATCTTTCTCTGTGTAGAAGCCCTTCTCTATGATGCGATCGAAGAGTTCCCCACCGGACACCCTGCGTGGACAGGACCCAATGAAGATTTGTTGGTTTGTTAAGGGACATGAGAGAGGAGTAGTGAGAGACATGAGAAGGAGTGGGGGGAAGATATCAACTTAAAAATATTTTTGAACAACAGGACAAACTGAGTGTTATAAACAAATGAATAAAGATGGAAAAGTGGTGGTGTGAATGAAGCCACAGGAAACCACACACAGTGTGATCATGTCCGCTTGATATTGGACGCAGACGCCACTAGATGGAGACTTCACTCTGCGTACAGAACATCTTGCTAACTGGGTGTCTTTCATTGAGCCTCCAACATCAATCACACGCTTACACACACACACACACACACACAGACTTGATATTTTTAAAATACCATGAATGAGGGAAAGAATTCAGAGAAAAGGTAAGGGCAGGCAAACCGTTCCAGGCACAATGAAGAAATAAAGGAGAGAACAGAAAAGAACAAAACTCGGAGCATTGCTGAACATTCGGGTGTTTTTAAAAAGTGACACCATTTGTGTCTGTAATAGCTCAGTCGCACAAAAATATCCCTGTGTTCCTTTGCCCATACACCCTCACTGAATTCCCTCATGAAAAAACACCACTCCCCCGTTCGGTTTTACATCTCGTTGAAACATCTCTTTAATGTCTTTAGGTCACGTTAAGATAAAATTGAAAGAGCTGATCCATTATTGTTTGGGAGCTCTGGGTGTTATTGTTCAACAATTGTTTAACAATTGTTGTTGTGAAACCTTGAATCAGAGGGAGCCCAAAATGTATTACAAGGTCAATACAAAAACTACTATGAGAGAACACAATTACATTGCAATGGTTTGGAGTAACTTTTGAAAACAACTTGAAAAACATAAGTACCCAAGAAAAGAATTTCCCACCAGTCCTTCCCTTTATAAATGCACCCCTGCCCCCTTCTCTCTGCCTCTGTCTTTAGTTTCTCTGGTTTGCCAGTGACTGTGATTAATGCATGAATGATTGATATTTTCAGAAGCCTCTCACTTAATAGCGCTGGTGATCCTGATCTGTCCTTCGTCTGGTTCTCTCTCTCTCTCTCTGACATTTCAGGAGTTGAGGTGGGTGGGAGGCTGACAGGCTGCAGGTGTGAGGGCGAACACCCCACTGGTGCTCGTGAGTAGGCATAGTACAGTGTTTTCTTGTGAGCGTGTGTTCACGCACAGGCAAGTGTGCTGCAGAGCACAATTAATGGCATGTGACATGCAGTGCGTGGGAGATAGCACAAGTAGGGAGTTTGAAACGCACATCACACAAAGACGAATCACACAAACCCACACATATGCGAATACTCACAGTTGCATGACAAGGTAGAGGTGTGATTTACTCTCAAATATCTCTTCCAGAGAAACAATGTTGGCATGTTTAATCCTGTGAGGAGGGAGAGAAGAGAAAGAAAATGAGAAATGAAGTTGTCAAGCTTATTCTTCTACTAAAAAAACCCCACAACCCTACTAGTCATTTTCATTCAGCCACTAGTATTTGCAAAGTCTGCAGGTGGCATAAATAATAATTCTCCTGGGTGTCAGCCCAGTGGATTTGGTTGTGACAGTCACTGTGTGTACCCACCATGCAGCTTCATCCAACAGTCCCATGTACTGTTTACTGGCTGTAGGGGAGGTCACCCTGTGTGGTGGTATGCAGTTCCCTAATTGGCTGAACTCTGTGTTCTACTGCCCCCTGAGACCCGTGGGTGCACTGACAGGGGTGAGAGGATGACTCACCAGATCAAGGTGGGTATTGTACTTCTCTGCTTGACCAGTGTGTACTCTTACAATACCTTGTACTCTTACAATACCCTGTGTGTCAAACACCTGTGAGACACAGGTGGATGTAGACTCCGAAATCATTATCAGTAACTTCGGTCTGTATGTGTGTGCGTCAACATCTCTTTCCCACCTTGTGACATCTTTGATATTCTCAGTTTAAAAGGTACCCCGTGGACTTTTCTTGTAAACAAACAAACATTCAGCGTCGCCCATCAAAACATAGTGTGTGTCCTTGAGGTTGAGATAAATGTGTTAAATGCATTTCCTTTCCCATAAAATATTTTCAAAGCTAATTTTTTAAATATGTTGAATTGTACACTGTTTACATCCATGTTTGATGGCGCATGGTTAAGTTTTCACCGCCGCCAACTGAGGATTAGTGGAACAGCATCAAACCAGCCTCATCCATGTCCTCATCATGCACTCACTGTGTGTAACCACCTCATTTAATTTACCTCAGTACTCAGACTATGCGCGTGAAGGTTACTGAGTTGACTTGGAGGCAGGAACACAAAGACAACACAAAGCCACGTGTCTGAGCTGTACAGGAGGTAACCGTGTATGTGTCAGCCTCAGCTCATGTTGGATTACAGCGATGACTCTTATCCAGATTGTAACAACGCACTGACACCTTCATTCATCTGCTTAGCTCAGTGAGGAAGGAGACATGGACCCAGTGAAGGATGGACGATGGATTAAATCTGCCGAGTTGAGAACACACGCGTTCACGTGTGTGTGCTCAAGCGTGCACTTCCTCACACAAATATAGATACATGTAGTCAAGTTGCTGAATTTCAATTGGATTTCTGTGCAGGTGTGTTTGTGTGGGCGATGAACATAGAAATGGTGGACACTGGTCATGGTGACTGTCAGAGTGTTGAAATGTCTGTTGAGGGCTGGTGAGTCATTTGCTGACCTCTGTCAGCGCCTGTGGGTCTCACAAGGCACCAGAACATAGAGGTCAGCAAATTAGAGAACAGTGTTGTCTACCCGGTAACAACTGCATCTGACATGTGGGTGAAACTGGCAGATCTACTGATTCTTAAATCCATATTCTGTTGAGTTTCTCAAATAATGACGCATTTGGGTGAGAGTTTCATCATAAGTGCTATGTTTCTTTTTTTTTTTTAGCACATTTGTATTTTATTTGTTTTTCTTACAGCTGAGACACAAATGTTTTTTTGTTTAGTTTTTTTAGTTTTTCAGTAATAAGACTACTTAGGTGCATGTTCACGTACAGAACGATACATGACATAGGTTAACATTTTCAGGATATTGAGTAATGCCCTGTGTGCCACAGCTTCCTTCCTAAGAGGCAGGTGCCTCATCTCAGGCATGACGTTTTAACAGAGGAGTCAGTAAAAGTGGATATTTGGTGTTTTTGGGCCGGAAACGTTATGAGCAATGGACTTGTGGTGAAAAACACAGAGTTATTTTGAGTCCAACATTGTTTACATCAAATCCATTTGACACTTCTAGCACAAAAATATGTTTCAGGTATGTAATACAGCCATGTTAATAAGACTTTTCAGGTTTTCAACAGAGCCTCCGCACCAACTCTTCTGGTTGGCACAGCTACAAATGACTTAGCAGAATGTGATTAGTCACTGGATTTGCACACGTCTGTGTTTGAGTAAATGTTTGGTCTAGATAAAATGGGAAAAGGATGAGCAGCCAGCTAACCAATGTGATATCACGCGGCTATATTGGAGGTTTATCAAACCAAACCATTAGGCTGGGCAGCCATTTTACAAACAGCAATTAGAACAATGAGGAGGTGACTGAGTGTATGTAATGAGAATCATCTGGCTTTGCATCTGCCCCAACACAAACTGAGCCATTAGACACTAAATTGATAATAAATTAACTTTTTGTATAGAATTAAAATCAAAACACTGTTACAAGAGTTTTATACAGGTTGGAAATATTAAATAAACACAAATTAATTTACAGTGAGAGGAATAACAAGAGTCAAGATGACAAGTTTGGCTCTGGCCTGACAGGAAGCAAAAGCGGAGATAGAGCGGCCTCAGACTGCTTCTGAGAGAATAACATTTATGTGTGCCAGCTGTCTGTGGCCAGAAACAAAAGACCAAGTTTACATCACTGTAAATCTTCAGTACTGTACTGCTGTTTCTAGATTAAAAAAAAAAAAGAAAAGAAAAGAAAAGAAGACAGTGACACTAAGTTTCATGTTGTGGGAATAGTACATTGTTGGAACAAAATTGGGGTTTCATTTTCAACATTTAGACAGGGACATGATGAATTTTGTGTTAAAAATACCTCAACACTTCTCTCATTGTTAGCTGGGCCTGGTTGCTGTATTCACACAACTGACTGCAACTACACCTTTAACTGGTCAGAAAAACCCAAAGGAAGGAAATATAATTTTAATCCGATAACTTCATCACCTTGCAAACCAAAGAACATCAGCGAACATCCGATATTGCTCTATTTTTACTTAAATTAGACCAATTCAAAGCACCACACAGACCCTGTCCTCTGCTCTGTGTACTGAGGGGGACCTGAGGATGACGTGTTAAAATGAGTAATGAAGCCTTCGGATGAGTCTAGACAAACTTCAGGGAGGGCAAGCGGACCATGATTTTCAGGCCAAGTATTCCTCAGTTTACTCCATTTGTCAACACTGTAACCAAACTGCTAACCACTGTCATTCCACCACCCTCACCTCAGGAGGGATCATAGTTTTATGCTGGCTCTTAGAGTTGTGTGTCTCCTGTAACCCAGGCAACAAGAGCTCTAAAAATAACTTGGGACCCAATGTAGATCAGCCATTTTCACCATGGCCTGTAATTCCCCACATCTAAAGAGAAGTATGTTTGAAGCACTCTGCAATTACCAGGAGTGTTACCGTCACTTGCCTTTGTCTTAATATAATAAAGCCCTATATCCTTTGCACAGGTAGAACGAAAACTTGTGCATGAGCTGGGTGGGGAGCAATCATGCAGTAGTTTTTGTAGGTGTGGACATTTAATGTGATATGGCTCCATATCATCAAGAAGTGAAACCACTACTTTTTTGGGACAAATTAAAGGGCCAGTTCACCCCAAAACACTTTGTCACCCTAATACAATGGATGTGTTTACAGTGACAAAACAGCACTAAAAATACACAAAAGCAGCGTCTCTTTCCAGAAGCTGATGGTCAGGTTAATCCACAGAACATGTTATTTCTTCAGTAGCAAGTAGTGATACTGAAGTACGAAGTAACGCACTGTGAGAAACAATGAGGTCTGTGGTTTTTCCAGACTAACCAGGACCTTGTTTCCTGAAACATAAGCTGTGTTTGAATTTTCAAAATGCCATTTGAGCACCATGTATGAAAAAATCCAATTCACCTTGTTTGTACTTGGACAAATAAAACCAACACTATCCAGACGGACAAGACACCAATAGTGGTAAAAGCAAATTACGTTTTTTTTTTGTTTGGTCCTGGACTTTTAAATCTAACTATTTTTAACTGTTGGAATATAAGGATCCAAACAGGCATGTCCATGTTTGAGTGACAAGTAAGATAAAGTTTAATATGATGCATATCACATGCATGACAGGTCATGTTACAACAGTCATATACGATATATATGATATCTAGTAATGTGATACAACAACCATGTTTCAGTAATGGAGATGCAGTGATGAAAAATTTACCGTCTTGAACCTTGTAGATAGTATTTCAGATAAAGGCTAACGCTGAACATCGCTAAAGGTCTGTGGTTTCGACACAGACTGGTTCAGAAGTGCAATTTTATTTTATATGTTACCATCATGTTATATTACATAATAAAGAAATACAGGGTCTTTTATTGCTTATTTCTCAAATCAGAGAAGTCCACTTACTTGTGCAGGACTGCTATCTCATTCTCAATGCTGTTTTCCTTGCCCTCTAATGCCTTCTTGGGGATACACTTGATAGCCACCAACTTCTGGGTCCTCTTCTCCTCAGCCAGGACCACCTCAGAAAAGGCTCCCCTGAAACACAGATAACACAGATCAGTCTGTAAAACACAATCACTGGCTGTGTGGGCAGAGCTTTTCAGGTGCATCTGTGACATTGCAGAGAAAAAAGCAAACTCCTGCTTTGATGTTAAATTGGCCAAACTTTTCTAATAACTTGGCTACTTACATCTAAGTGCTGGAAGAATTTCTAGCCTACTGATGCCAGATCGTGTTTATTTTTAACTGGAGCCTCCTCCTCCTGAAGTCTCTGGGTTGCTGCTGAGTCAAGTTTTGGACAGGCTACAACTCGGTGGGATGATTTGGAAGCACCGATATCAAATGCTGAGGTTTATCTCAGTGACAAATTTTGGTACTAGACCAAAACTTTCAGATTTAAAATCTCAACCATGTCCTTCAGTCAACTGGATGGCCACTCAACATGCTTTACTGGAGCAAAAGTTAATGACAGTACTGCAAACGTTTCAACTTAATTGATACGTTTGATAAATCTGTTCAATTTACACTAAACTGCCTAAATATGTGCGTCGTGAATGTGTTTATGTTTGTGTCTGGACACCACACAGTGTGGTTCAGTAATTTATATGAAGGTGTGTGCATGACTGTGGATCAGTGCAACACAGTGTAGGTTCAGGCATTAAGTATAACACCTATTACCATGACAGAGCAGCTAACTCCATGAATTATTCCTTTATAGAATATTCATATTTCTTCAGCTATGATACACACAGCATTTTAACACATATCTAACCTCTAGTACTGTATGTTGTCATACAAGCATAGATGACAGTGTACACCAGTTTTATGCTCAGGTTAGGTTGTGACATGCTGAAGTATGCAGAGCTATTAGATCTGCTCCAATGGCTTCTACAATAAACAACTACATTTCCTTCTGTTTTTCTCTCTGTCTCTCCCTACCAACTAAAATCAATAATAATAAAAAAAACCAGACAAACAACTCAAAGCAGTAAAAGAATTTTAGCATTTTCCCATGACCCATTTAACAGCAGAGACAGACATTTCTTACGAGCTCTGGCGTTTTGGCTGCAGTCCAGCGATTTTTGACTCAGATCCAAAGTTGTACACTAACAATATGGGATTCCTGACTCACAATTATATGTTTTAACCCAATGTCACACTAGCAAGATTCATAGGACAACAGCACTGAGACACCATATGGAAAGTAAAGGAACCTTCTAACACTGCTTTAGTCAAGAGTGAGCGAACCCTAAAGGTAATTCTGCTGTTGAAGGTAACGCAGCATAAGAGCCTTCATTAATCCTAATGTTTCAGTGTGAACAACTCTCCTTATGTAATGGTAAATAAGATCTACAATGGGGGTTTTTACATTTATTTCATGTATAAAAGTCCCTGGAGGATTTGGCAAAACACACTTGACTGCTTAAAATCGCCATGAGATTTGATTTGTATGAGTATTATTCTACTGCATGTTTGGCAACATTTTACTGTTACAATAACAAACAAAAGAAAGAGCTGCTACACACTGGGATCTGCTTGCTTTATTTTATTACATACACTTTTGGTCAAAGGCCCTTGAGGCATTCAGGGCATACAGAGAATGAAGGAGCACTCATGTGTATATATGGGCATTTCTGTAATTAGCCCCAATGTAAAACATCTGTGGTTATTGTGTAATCATGAGTCTCATGCTATCACTAGCTTGATCTCTAGAACTTGCAACAGTTTTAGTTGCATCAGTCTTTATTTCGATTTAACTGCTCAGAAAAACAGCAGGAATGTCACACACTGACATAAAACACACACAAAAACATCTTTTACTTAATTTGAAGGGAACAATAGTTGTGGAGTGTGGTTAATTTTTATGGGGAAGTTTGCCTATCAGATCTTACTCATACTTCCTCTTATGTTTTGCTTCTGAGTGGTTGTTCACTCTATACCAGCTCATGGAGAACTGCATGAGAATGCATGTTTGTTTTGGAACAGGCCATTATCTAATCAGTAGACCAACTGGGCTGCAAATAGATGTTGGCAGTACCATCAAGTTCAGACATGTCTCTGTCTCCCTGAACATGTGTTACTGAAGTTGCAAGAAAGTTTAAAGGTGCAATATGAACCTTAATCAAAAAGGTTACACCAGTAATAATGTGTCGACTGTCAGTATGTGCCATACAGTATCTCTGCAACCACAGACGGCTACATGTGTGAGCAGAGAGGAACCACAACCATCCAGTCCAACTCGGTTCACAGATAATATCACTTGCTAACACGGAAGGACTACCAGAGTCAGTGGTGAGTGATGGCTAGTTAGAAATGTCCCTTAAATATTTAAAACTGTCTTTTATTTAATTATCTATCTTTTATTTAAGAATAACACCGCTAATGAACTTCTTGACAATAAAAGTGTCCCTTTGTTCACCAGTGGAAAGGTTTTTATTTGACGCTGCATCAGCAGGAAACATTCAGTTTGCATTAGCAGTAACTTAACACGGCCATAAATACAACTGAAAGTGATCAGTAAACAGTAAAACATGGCTGATGTCTCAAAGTACAAACAGGATCACAGCAGTGAAACTAGAGATTCAAGTCAAAGTTACAAAAGCAGTGAAGGTTGAACACAGAGAGACATTTAGAAACTCAGCTTTCGTCTCCAGCACACTTGAGCATGAATTTAGCTGCTGAAGACACAGGTAAGGCTGTGGTCAGCCCTGCTACCGCATGTGTGGAAACACATGTCATCACGGCTTGGCTCAGCACAGCTTGGCGAAAGAAGACCAACCTGGTCTAATGGAAAAGCCCAAACAGTGGACTACAACTCAATGTGGAAACTGCTAATTTGGAACAATTCAAAATGTCTTTGTTTTATTTTGTTATCTGTGACTATGAATACTTGAATATTATTCAAGTTTTTGGTCCACAGCATGTTTGACAGCTCATATGCAAATTATATTTATTCTTCTACTGTTAAACAGTTCTGAACTGGAAAACGCTCTTTTCACCCTCTGGGTGTGTAAATAAGAAAATAAGTGTGTATTTTCTGTCACGATAGAGCACCTGAAAGTACAACATGAAGACAAACATGTTGGTTCATTTACAAGCTTAGGTTTTAGTTGTAGTTTGTTTCTTTAGGAGCTGCTCATGTCCACAAATTATAATCAGCCAACAGTCCACAACCGGTTTGACAGACTCTATACTCAAGTTTGTGGTTTCCTCAGTTTGCCTGAGCACTTGTTTCAAACCAAATGAAAAAAAGATGTTTAAAGAAATTGCTGATGTCTTTAACTATTAAAAAAACTGTCACTTATAGCTACAGTAGTGACAAACTCTACTGACTTTTTAACAACCAATGCCACTTAATTGCTTACTTTATGTGCCTCTTTGAATCATTGTCTGTGAACTGAAACATTCGTAAAAAATTTCAGAAAACCTACCTACGTCTGTAATTCAGCAAACGTCTTACTCATTCCTGATCGCTGACAATCCTGTAATTCCATTTCTGACAAAGAAGGTATTATCTGACCTGGTTGACTGTTTTGCAACACACTTGCATTTAAGTTTACTTAAGTAAGAAAGTTGCTACTCAAGAATCAAAGTATGATTTGGTGATTTCAAGCAAAAATTTCTTAAAATGAAGATATTTTCACTTGATTTGTGAATGGTACTGTACCATTTTGTATTCTATCTTTAAAAGCAGGCTTTTATTTCCAAATAGCACCACTACATTGTTCTTGCTAATGTCACATGAACCCAGCTGCATATCAAGAGATCCACGAGGACTCCCAACCCCAATATGGAGCAGCTCAAGCCAGGTGTCATAGGATAGCACGTACAGAGAATGGTGGGTACAGCAAAACCAACATTAAGTGAATTTAGATCTCACATCCAACTTACAGTATTCAAAAAGTATATTTAATCTCTGCTTCCTTAACACACTTATTCCAGAGTGACCTACATACGATTTCTCTGGTGTTATCAACCTCAAAGCTAACAGAACACTGAACCCATTTCCTGATCAAAGTAACAATTATCCTGGGAGTGAGCACTTGTGGTCAAACTTCAACAAGAAAGTAAAACTGCCACAGAAAGGCCATTAGCTTTGGCAGGAATCCAGCTGTGTGGAGGAGGTTGTCAGTGCTGCAAATTCCTCTGTAGCATCTGGAGGATTTAGTTGACATTCTCCATGCACCCACTGACAGGCCAAGGGGCTCTGGGGAAGTGTCAAACAGTGGTTCACACAAACACTGAGAAAATCTGAGAACACTAATATGTCTTTAACTATGCATAATCCGCTTATCTGGTCGTTATTTGGCTTGCAAACCGCTACCAGTGTCTCATCTTTGTCAAGCGACATAACGACATTCTGTTGCACGGAGTGTAAAATAATTAAGCTGGTTAAACCTCCTGCATATCATCGCTTGCACTTGCAAATTAAGTGAAACAACAAGCCTAGTTCAGCAGACAGAGCCAAACAGGGTCCTTTTTCTCCTGATCCCAGTCACCAAATTGCACTGGACATTGTTTCCATGTAGTTCCAGAAGATACTTCCTTCTTCCTAAATGTCTGTGAACTGTAGAGAAATATATATTCATTGTGCTGGGCAATGTTCTCTAACACCAAACCTTTAAGAGTTAGACTGTATAACTTTTGCCAATGACAATTCTGGCTAACTACTAATACTAATGATAATAATAATAATATTGGCAATGGTCTACTTAGTTCTACTTTCAATGACATTTGCTTATTTTGCTTTTGTATATTCAAAGTGATAAATTCTGTGATTAGAAAGATTTTCACAAGCACCGATGGAGAGGAGGGACATGAGGAGAATAATCCTCAGTTTTTATGTTTGATATAAATCCTGAGATGTTACGATAAAAGTCATTGTTGAAAAGTTTACATGGGTAAAGTTTACAGTCCTGATGAAGGACATGTTTTCACTCTTAAGCCCTGTTCTCTGTTTACTATTGGCAGCACAGGCTCATTCATCCAAGTGCCTCTCTAGAGACTGTGCTGTAGAAAAGCACTGTACTTCTGAAGTAAGTAGCAGATGGAACATTTGAAGTCTGCTGTATGTACCCAGTAGATGTTACACTAACCTAGAGTTTATGCAAATGCCTCGACTTGATATGTCTGCAAAACTGTGGAAAAATAAACATAAAAATACAGTGCAGGCTCAAATAATATTGTGGAAGAGTATAATTGTGATGAATATTTGATGGGAGTAGTGTGGTCAGTTTGCTGAAAGCTTTATCCTACCAAAGCCTTCAGCTGGATTATAAGGTAAACAACAGTGTTTACTGAGCTGCTCCTGTTCCAAACAGGACATTCTTATCACCACCATGGGACCTGTGTCCAGGAAGAGGATACACACAAACACATACAGTATCACTGAACAGTTATTAACCACTAAACCTCCCCATAAAGACGCACGTACTGCAACTATCCAAACAGTAGGGTGTGTTCTCAGAAGTTCACTGTGCAAATACTTTACACAAGAGTTTAAATACAGACATACAGCAACAAAATTTAAATGTTTGGCGTCTTACACTGGGCAAATATTTACTTGCAATTGAAACAGCATATATTTCAGTGATCCTCACTGTGCTGCTGTGTACAAAATCTGTATTCAAACACTTTACACCAGTTTCTGTCTCTGTGTAAGCTGCTTGTTGAAAATACAGACTTGGCGTTGCTTGGTTTCTGTCGCTACGAGCAACCTTTTCATGTGTGTATCCCACGATGCTTCACTTGGTGCACGAAAGGAATTTAAACCCAAGGAATTAGGATCTCACATGCCATCAAGCATACTTTTGCGTTGTGCGTGTTCACGGCCGCACAACAGACAAACTGGCACATGACATAAATGCAAACATGTACTAACAACTAACAGACCTTTATAAAAACCAGCCCAAATCTACTGATTTCCAATGACAACAACAAAGACCATAAATTGTTAACTATTAATGTCACATTTTAACATGTTCGTCACAAGACAAACACAATCTGCACAGACTTTTGCATAATCAACCATGACCCACTCTCTAATCGCAATTAATGGCATTTTCTTGTCACAGCCTCATAAAGACATAGTAGCTTTGTTCTTGGAATGAACAGGAGCTGAGTCTCAGTCCCTCTCTTTTTGTGAAAGGTTTTTATCTGTTGTTACCATCTGCTGTGTAACACAGGTGACATGCACAGTACATATGCTGTGTTAAACTCAAAAGCAAGTACACATTTTAGAAAATAAACAAGGAAGCACTCCTCATATGGTGTGGTGTTTTGAGAACACAAACTTTCCTCGACCATGTATTTTTTTTGTTCCTATAAATCCCACGTTTTCTCGAACTCCAACCAATTGGACCATCTGTCCTGCTGAGAAATTGGTCAAGAAGGTATGTAAACAGATGACAAAATGGTAACTGTGGAAAGGTCAGACAGACATAGGGAAGGACCATCTGGTAAATCAGAGCTGAGAGATCCCCAACTGTGATACTGGCCCTGAAACATAAAAAGACCATCTTTGCTCTGTGGGCCCTCGGAGCTTGAAGATCTGCACGACCAGACCACAGGTTGGTTTCTTTATCTGAAACCTCACTCACTGTATAACAGCTTAGTATGGGCAAGTGCTTTATGAGCTGGATTTATATAGTCCTGTTGTTTTGGGGCCATGGTGTGGTGTGTTTTTGGGTACAGCAAATAGAAAGCAAGAAATTCAATTGAAATCATTTAGAAAAATATAACATTCAACAGTGGAATGTGTGTGACTATTCTTTTGTAAAAAAAAATGAAGCCACAAAGACATTTGTGTTTGGCAAGAATGAATGAAGAAAGATAATTGTTCAGCATTGCTTTAATATATCTATAAAACGTGATAAATGTGCTGATCAGGAAATACCATGCTGGTGCTGAATCACTCTGAGTATGTTTGAAGCCTGTGTTCTCCTCTAAATATATCTACATATCTGCAGTAGTAAACATTCCTATGATATTGATTATTGCTTTGGTTGCATCCTGAACTGAAAATGGCTCTGGATGAATCCATGTATCATTACACCCCAAATATCACAACTGTAATAAAAATGGACTTATTTAGTTTAATTTAAATTATAACAAATATAATCTACTGGTATCACAGTGTTTTACCAGTCTCATCTTAATAATCCCTTAATATGAGCATTGCCGTGGTGCTGAGATGTTTGACTCACTGCTGAAAAATATCACCTCTAATATGCTTTCATACTATTATCTGTTTAGTGGGAGCACGGTGATGGCAGAGTGACGCTGGACTCCTCCTCCCCAACCTACTTCACAAACATCCCTGTAAATCTGAATGTGGTAATGACTAGCAATTTACTTTTTGACATCTGGTGTGTACAACAGATACCGTGAGCCATCAACTAAGCATATTTCCATATTTTATATGGTGGTTATTATACCATTCGTTAATATGTAAAATGCAAACAGCTGTAAATCTACGTATGCATATACATTACACTTCATTAATGTGTGACGTAAATTGCCGTTGCTTCCCTGTAAACGTGATTAACGACCTAATTTCCAGCAGCTGTTTTGCCATTAAAGAATATCAAACGTCTAAGCAAGCCAAACTGAAAACATTTTACTCAGGCATTGGTGGAAACATTGGACTCAAATTAGTCAGATGGCCCAAGATACGATGAATGGAAGAATAATCTTGTTCTGTGGTGGATCTGCAGGAAACTGTCTGCTAAAGCATTAGCCATCTAATGGCCTAAGATCAGTTAATGAAACTTCAAGTACTTTATTCTCCATGGCAGAGAAGAATAGATCCAACTTTCCTCTGTTTCAAGGATACTTATGGAAAGGAATTCTTTTGAAACACACATTTGAAAAAGACAAAATCCCAAACCACATCGTATAGTGGAGTGCAATTAAGCTGCAAAGTAAAGAACATGCATCCCTGAGGATTTCTGGGCCTGGAGATAAAAAGTGCAGGGAAAGTCATTTCAAGCCAGTTTGCTGATATGTGGACAGCTTGTCCTGTGGGGAATATGGACAATAAGGGATTATAACAATGGAGAAAGACTGTGGGAAGATGTACATGATAAGCCTGCAAGTGTACTTAGAACTGTTGGGCGGGTATATTGCTGTGAGCAGATGGAGATGCATAAGTGGGCCAGACAGTGGGCATATATGTGTGTGCGAGTGTGCGTGTGTGTGTACACTGCAGGCTATGCCATGCTGAGCTGTGCTGTGCTGTGCTGAGACGAATTAGGTCAGGGCAGGGCTGAAGGGCTGAGGGTGCCATAAGCAGGGATGGATTTTCAGGATTGGGTCGGACTTGGAAATGGTCGGACTGGGAAACGGCTCCCAGTTATCATTTTTCAAAAGAATGGTTAAACTCTGCTGATCGTTGCCAGAGTGTCAGAGCGAATGCGTATTTAGTCTCAGAATGAATCAGTGTCAGCTTTTTTGATTGTTATTTCTGGAATGTGTCTTATTTTGCTTGATAGGTTAGATTAAAGGTGACCAGCAGGGTCTCTGGACACTTTCTGAGCACAGATAATGTCTTCACATTGAATCAAAAAGAGGAGGGAGAAGACATGAGAAGACAGAGGAAGAGAGTGAGACAGAGTAGCGTGCCACAAGCCCTACTCGTAACTCCTGTACGGTCTTATCAGTGGCTGAGACAGAATTACAAGGACAGACACTGTAACATGTTGTCCTGTGCTTTGAGGTCCAGTACAGGAGCATGGCACTGCATGTGCCTCCTCCCCTTTAATGAAGGGCAGTCTTAGCTTTTTTCTCATCCTACAGCTTAGACACAATAAAACCTTGTGACAAAAGAAAAGCTAGCAAAAGCAAAGCAACGAAAAAGCAATTTTCTAGAATTCTAGAAAGGCCATTGCCGTGGTGATCATGTGGGACACCCATGAAGAGAAAGAGACATGATTAAGGGAAGATGAAGACAACTGAGATTGTAACAAGACATATCACAGAAATACAATGGGATAAATATGATAACGTATTAAATGAGGGAGAGAGGGAGAGTTAGGACATAGAAAAAGAGAAGCACGGAGCGAGAGACAGATGAAAAATAGATGAAGTGGGACAGCTCTGATGCTGGGAGACTCATCTGCTTCATAAAGGTGGCTGTTTCCTTTTGTCTGAACTACTTTGTTAATCATCATTTTGAATACATTTGATTCTGACTCAGCATACAAGCACTGAATAATGAAGAAGCAACAAAAATAGTATCCCTCCCAAAAAAAGTCAGTCTGTGCTGAATTTCCTTCAAACCACATCGGTAGGCTCCTCACTGTGTCTACACCTCAACCAAATTTTAGAATTGCTTGCTGACATTAAAGCATGGTGACAGAGGGATGGGTGGTCACAGGCTCACTATCTGGAAATCAGGAAGACAGGCAGCAAAGTAAAGTCAGAGGCACTATCTAAGGTAGTGTGGGTCATCTCACTGGTATCAGGCAGTAAAAACACCACTATTGCTTAAAATTAACTTAAAAGTATTGCACAATATATTATGCATTTTGTTTTTGGATGATTGCTTGTTAATAAGGAATGCAAAAGTACAGATTTTTTTTTATAGGCCACTATAAGCCGTTTTAGTTTAACTAAATTCTGAATGGATGAGGCTCATGTACAACATTTGGCACATTCCTAAAAACTTGTCGCACTTGAGTTTGTGGTGTGACACCCAAAAAAAAAAACTACAGCTAAAAATGGAAACGTTTGGAAATGTCCAGGCAGACAAAAAGTTACATGCTCTACTTTTGACATGCAGCATAATTTGTGCTCATCTCCTCCAGTGACTCCAGACACTCTGAAGTGGCACAATAGACTGGTTTTAATGAAGTAAAATGTAAAATGGTCAGACAGACCCCAGCTGGATTAAATACATTATGGTTCTCCTTTAAGCTAAGATATCTGCACACTCTACTGTCTTGCATGTCAGTTTATTAACTATAACATCTATCACTTGGTTGTTTTTATGTATTTCATCTATTCCCAGCACATAAGTTCCATGGACAAACAGTACAGCATTAAAGATGGAGCTGTGTCTCACACCTTCAATAAACTTTCACATGGTGTCTATATATAACTCTCCACGGCATAATTTAGATTAAGCGCATTTGACACTAAGGCAGGTTTGTGGCCTCACACAACCTATAGTCTTTCACAATGCATCTGCAAGTGCAAGTGCACACACCTCCACATGCACACGCTGACACACACGCTGACACACACATACACCTCAGTGAGTGTGGAGTTATTGAACCTTCCACTCAAAAGCAGAGAGCTCTCAGACAGAGTGGCAAATCAGTGTTAAAACCCGTGTAATGTAGCCGAGAGGCATGAATGTGAGGGAACAAGTGGAGCAAAAGGTTCCTCTTCTGACTACCAGATTGTGCCCCAGCCCAGACGACATAAAACAACAAAAATCTGTGTGGATTCTGGGTGCAACATCTGAACCATCAGCAGCTCTGACACATCTAAAGTATCAACAAGAAAAAATACAGCTTGAGTATAATGAAATTTCTAATGAAAATATCAAGCCCTAAAACCACCAACAGTTCATTTTATTCACTGAATATAAATAAACAGGCAATGAGGAAGATGAGCTCATTCTAGTGTCGTGATCCACAAAAAAAATGCCTGAGAAAGCTTTGAATGAAAGATCTTCAATCTGTCAGATCAAAAATAACATCGAGACGGCTCCTTGCTCTACAGAAAGAAAAGATGTGTGATGAATGGGTGCCATGTGTTCATTCAGAGAGGTGGAGAGAGAGATGGGAACATTGCAGGCAAAGGTTATCAAAGAAAAAAACTCAGATTCAAACAACAACTTTGAGCCATTAATTACAAAGGGACTGTACATGCTCATGAACATACCAAAATAAGTGGTGGTGTTATGAGCCCTTTCACTGTCTCTGTACACACACACACACACACACACACACACACACACACACACACACACACACACACACACACACACACACACACACACACACACACACACACTATTCTTACCAAATCAATTGCGGCCAATAGCTGATCATACGACCAGAGAGAGGCCATGGGCTACTGGGTCACCATTCGACATGAGTGACAGAGACAGGCAGGGACCAATCCATCAGCCCTAATGATTTTAAATGATTATGCTCCCCTACGCTTTCCCTTGTTGCTCCATCCCCTATCTGTCTTGCAATGCATTCTGGGCTGAAAATGCAGAGAATTTCCCCTTACTGCTTGCGGCATGAGAACATGTGCAGCCATTTAAATGTCAGAAAAGCCAGCATGGCCCATTTGTGCAGTTTGTCATCAGTAGAGAAATCTCAAAGGCGGCAGCTGAGTGTGGGAACGGTGGGAAAAAAAAAGAAGAAAAAATGTTTCCAGGCATTTAAAGTAAAAATATCGACCTCTAAATGACAGAAATGAGGGAATAAACTGAGATGTAAATGTAAACTAACAGGAATAGCTAGTTTGCAAATAAATTTGAGTCAGAGGGAAACATATTCAAACTAAACTTCCACATATACTGAATGCAGATTTATTGATATATGCTTTATTGAATTCGATTAGGAATACTATTTATAATGATTAAATCTGTCAAAGACCTGTGAGCCAGTAGTTGTTTGCAGTGGAAATAACTGTAGAATCTGTGCAATGGCAATAGGACAGAATGGACGCTAAAAATAGCTTGTGTTGTCCTATAACAGAGTAACAGCATTTACGCAGAAAATATCAATATCAATTTTCCAAATACATGACCTGTGAAGCTATAACCAGCCAGGTTTGAATGATGACATACTGAACAACATACATTGGAGAGAGCAGTGTAAGTCAATATTTGAAATAAAGCCAAGGGAAGCACAGGGGAAGCCATGGGAATCCAAACTTCACAAGCAAAATGATCTTGCTTACACTCCTAAGCTTGTATTGAGAGTGTATGTGTGTATACACATGACATGGCATCAAAAGGGGTTTCTTTAGGTCCCTACTTTAAATGTGGTGAGCAAAGTTTTGGTGTTGCAGCTGACACAGACATAAATGTTTATAAAGCTACCAACATTTTCACTTTAAAAGCAGATTGTTGTTTTACTGTACACCATGTCTTACTGACAATTACCCTGAGGGGGATCAATGCTTCAGTCTTACACTAATGAAAGCTATAATTTCAGCTGATAATCAAAGGGCAGCAGGGAACGCTGGGATCCCACAGTGAACACAGTGAGAAGCCAGGAAACAGTTAGAGAGCAGGTGACAGGGATGAGGAGCCAAAATGTAGCTGGATTTCTGACAGGAGTGATGTGGTGTTGGGCTGGTTTGGACAGAAACACATAACAAACACAAGGATTAAGACAGGAGGGGTTAATGAGGAGGGGGGGGCAGATGGATTAACATAAGTAACAGAAATGAGACAAGAATGAAGGCGAGAGAGGATTTGAGTTGATTGCAGTGAAAGTGCTGTTGCCTGTTTGTGCATTATTAATCCCCATCTGTTTTAATTACAAAAACGTGTGGCTGCAGCTGGGGACGTTCACAACCCATACATGACATGCCACTGGTGTGCAACTTCACTGCTCACTGATATTTGTCTTACTAAAGACAAACATTTTTCAAGAAATAATCAAATGTATGGACTATTTGTTTGTGATGAGTGAACACTCATCGATCTACCACAAAGAATACTGTTTGAAGTACACATAAAACCCTTTTTTAAGTCTTCTGTTCATTACTCTGTATTTAACAACTGAACCTTCTGTGTTATTTCAGGACAGGTTGATTAATGGGCTTTATAATGAAAATTTGATTCAGTGACAAGGCGATTTGTAGCACCTGCAGTACTTCATGGTCAAAATATGAGTGAGGGAGGTTCCATAAACATGAGAACATTTATGGAGAAATGTATGTGTGAGTCTTTTTTTTTTTTTTACAGTGTTTTCCTATAAAAGAGAGAGCAAGTTTATCTCTCACACAATGCACACATATGGACCCAGTGTTGGATTATTAATAGCAAATCAAAAACTTTGTTTCCATAGTGACTGTTTGAGTCCATTATGGAAAGTGTCTCCTGTTGTTACCAAGACAACAATCCAGCAACGGCAAACGAATGTGGCACACAGCTGAGTGATGCGGTGAGCTGGTGATCTCTCCATAAACAAGCTCAGCTCCAAACTGGGGAGCAGGTGGAGAACTGGAGGGACGACAGTGACAGGGCTGAAAGGATGGGAGAACATATTTTAATGTACCCACCTATCAGATGTGCTCATCCACTCATTCAGCTTTAGTTTGATGGGATACACCTGCATTTACCTGTACATAATACGTACTTGGCCTCTGCAGATTTTGCCTTTATTACAAAGTTTACGGTAAAGATACAGACAGGAAAGATGGTGAGTAGCCATCAAATTCTTATGAGTGACTTTTGTATCAATGTTTTTAACTGTGTGTTTAAGCTCCTTCAGTCTTTTTCATGAGGATGTGGTTAGAGGAGCTATGTCAGTTTTTCTACCCTCTGTGTATCAGTAACTCCAGAGGCTAGGAGGGGTTTCATAAACTCACCAAACAAGCTTAGGTTTCATCTTAAACTCAGTCAGTGCTCACGCAACTTAATCCTAGACTAACACGGATGTGGATGTATGCAAAAGGTGCTTCAAGTAAGACACCTTAGATAAACATCCTGTCTTATGACACTCTCCATACATGACTAGGAATCATAAAAGAAAGAATAGCAGGATTGAAAGTGATATTTAACTTTTGTGCACTCTAAGAGCAATTTGTTCTTTTGGAACAACCTAAGATCCAATTTGCTTCTGCCAATTTGGGAAAACTGGGCAAACGCTTCACTGTGGGATGGATAACAGGACCATTTAGACAGGAGGACCAAGTCAACCCCACGAGGAAGTCAGGAGGACTGAAACGCTCCTGTCTTGGTGATGGAATATGCTCTATTGTTCTGAGTGCCAAATTACATTTGGATTTAGTCAAGTGCACTGTATAGCTACCAGAATGGTGTTCCTGCTCACTTGCATAAATACAGCATAGACTGCCATATAAGCTGAGATTGGAAGATACAGGGAATGAGTTAAGGTTCTACAGATGACAAGCAGTAGGCATGCCATCCATGCGCTCCAAAAACCAAGCATGACCATTTTGAGACAAATGGATAACACACACACACACACACACACACACACACACACACACACACACACATACAATGTCCTCAAAACTTAAGAGGTTTAAGAGAGATTCCAAAGCACGGAGAAAAGCAAGAAGAGCAAATAAGGAGACACAGCGCAAAGACACAGCCTTCAAAACTCAGGGCAAAATATCCCATCAGCATTTTGCAGTAATGCTCTTCTCAGAAAGAAATGCTGATATGGGATTTAACCTGCCAATGTCCTGCAATGAGGCAAACACTGTCTTACATGGTCACTGCAATCCATTTTTCATTTTAGGACCAATTCAACGCTAAAACCCTTTGATGTGTGGTGCTACTGTAGAACAGAGGTGGGTCTAAACAAGTGACTTGAGCAGCCCTACTCACAGCATACACCCAACACTGGAAATAACTAATGATGCCCCTTAATTTATTACTATACTGAGCTCCTTAAGACTACCACAGCAAAAAGTTATGTCCTCAAAATAAAAAAAAAATGCCTCACAGTGAAATAACAGACATTTCCTCTTACTGTTTCCCCACTCAGCAGCTACGTAGACATAAACACACACTGAAAGACAGAGAAGCTACAATCCAAGACTGGAATTTATGCCAAAAGAAGTCATAAAAATCTCACTGAAGGTGTTTTGGAAATAAGGAAAATAAATTTCTTAAACACTAGGCCATACTTGCAAGTTAGCAACAGCATCACTCAGGTTTAGTGTCGTCAAACCAGTTTCACAGTCAGAGAGTTCTTTGAACAGTTATCAGTTCATTAAGTACACCTGTAGAATCTAATATAATCCAATACAGGAGTCCAACAATATCTCTTATCTTTGTCGAGTGTATCATGTTCAGTTTTTCGTTGTCACTGTGTCAGAGGTGTTGACTCAACTCCATGGTAATTTATGGGGTTGTATATTTAGTGGTGCTGCTTCACCGTGAACTGAATTTCCTTAAGAGGCGTTTCTAATGTTCTGTCTACATGCAGGGAGCAGAATATAAGCCTCTCAGTCTAATGCATTGTGGCTGGTTTGTTGACACTGTGTCACTGAGGCAAATCAGCACAGTTCTGATGAAACTGTGTCAACAAAAGCGAACATTAAAAACATTGCAAAGATATATTTTAGTGCTATTCTATTACTGAAAATTTACTGCAGGGTTATTGTATTAAATTGCATAATACTGCATACACTGACCGCTCCCAAATAATTCTGTTTACTTGATGGGAAAATATCCTTTTGATTACCCAGAGAAATGGTGTTTGGAGATCAGTAATGATGCTCAGGTCACATCCTGCAGAAAACCTCCCATACTCAAAATAATTTCACTGGGCAAATGTAGAATCTGAAGAAAATGGTTTACTAGATGTGTATAAATGTGTTTAAATGTTGTTCTTTAAGGTGTTTTTAAAGAAGGAAGTGAAAATATTTCAACTAAAGCATTAAAATAGCTGTTTGTGTTAACACTGCAATAAGACCTAGACTGAGAAAAAAAACATGAAAACATCCAGTATAAATATACTTCCAAAAATGCCACATTTACAAAATATACCAGAACCTTATCAGGAGGCCAGATGCACAGTAATTAATTCATGGCAAAATCAATCCTCACCACAGATATCCAGTCATTTAGCAGCAATAATTATTCACAGAAATACTTGCATAATCATTCACTTCAATACAAAAACACTGGGAGCAGAAACAAAACAAATGCAGATTTTCTGTCTTTTGTCCATCTGAGAGAACATCTGACTAATATTCATTAAATGCACCACTAAATATGTAAAAACACACACCCCTTTATTCAAATTGTGACAATGTTTGCCAGAGTGTGAAAAAGCCATCATGCAAAGCTGAAACACAAGGAGGTTTTGCTGCAGGCACTGACACACTTACGTTCCCAAGATCTCTTTGAAGTCATACTTCTCCTTCACATCTGTGGTCTTCTTTTTCCAGGCGTGGCAATCGTCACCCAGTGGCATCTTCTTGTTGTTACGGTCAGAAACAATACTAGTGAGGAAAAAGGAGATAAGGAGGAAATGCTTATTAATACCAACGTTTTAACAGCCTCCATCTGCCCACCTTCAGCAAATAAAATCCTGCAATTATAGTCCTCCCTTTTCTTAAAGTTAATGGTTCATAGAATATTTTTTTTTAATGGATTACTGACATCCATGGATTATAGAGTTTGTGCTGACACGTTAATAGTAAGCGATACATGATGCCAGTTGGGAAATAATGAAGCCCCAAAAACATCCAACATATCCTATATTGTAAGGGAAGGCAGGTTTATTTGTGTAGCATCTTTCAAACAGAGGCAACTGAAAGTACTTTATATTAAGCATGTGTTATAACTGCTAGTTAGTGGCAGGCCATGTGTTAGATTGGTGTGTAGCGATTATTATGTTGTTGTGTTGTAAATAATTTCATTTTTGGAGTTGATGGCTGGGGTTTGCATTAGCCCGGTGAGTAAATATGGGATGGGGTAAGTATTTATCGGCACTTCCTGCAACTAAAGGTTATGTAGAAGAACCTCAGTAAATGTTATGTCCAATCACATTTCAAGACGAGAAAAAAACACTTCAGACTACTGACAAACTGTGTCACAACAACAACTACATGTCTCTCGTGTGACTAAAGAATGCAGTAAACTCTGCTTCCTCTCTAATACTGTTTTCAAACACAAAACATATTGTATGACACAGGATACTGAACATGGGCTGCATTTCATCCATTACACCAGAGCACTTGTCACAGTTTAGTACTATGCCACTGTTGCATCAGAAACTTCAGAGTTTCAGCATCATTCATAGAGGTTGCTGCAATGTTGTCGTGACTTTGGAGCCCGTGCAGAGGATCTGGTCTAAATGCAACGGATTTCATTTTTTTTGTCCTGCAGCTATGTTCAAATATCTTTATCATCAACAGGAATGGAATTTATGGCAGAGAGGACTAAAAGGCACGGCCAATATCTATCTACTAGGTTAATAAGTAAACAACAGTTTCACTCTGTAGAAGTATATGAGTTCAAGTGTACAGTGTGCACTGTCAGAGCTGCGTAGAGCTCTGGTTGTAAACATGGCTGTGAGTCCAGATCATATAACTTAGGATGACAAATACCTAAGAACAACAGACAAAGGTTTTTCCCTGATGCTCACTTTGGTGTAACAATGGTACTGACGACTCAAACTTTACAATGAGCTTCTATTTGAAGAATAGAAGCACACTGTTCAACAGAAACAAAATGACGCATATGAAATGTCAATGTAACGCGTTTGTCACTCTACTGATCTTGTATAATGCTCAAGTTTAAGTGAGGTGCTACAAATTAGCTGCACAATAAAACATGCCAGAGTATAAAGTATATACACTGCAACCTTTAGGAGTTAGACAATGACACAAACAACGTTAATTCTTTGGTAGCTTCCTCTTTTCACTTTTATATTCTCAGGAGAAGTTAACATTTGTCCAAAATGTTTGTCCTCGCCATACTCTGAAGAGTGGGAGTGAACACAGAGGACCCTGCTGTCACAGCTATCATCATCTAAACCCAGAAAGTGCCCATAACTCAAGACCTCGAAGACTAAAATAGCCCTGTTCATATCAGCATGCCTCACTCCTCCTCTGTTCCTGCTGCCTGCCTGGCAACTTCACAGTCTGTATATATGAGATGATGTAACATATTGTTCTGGACTGCACAAGTGCTGTTTTGTTAAAGACAATATAATAGCACTGTTAATCATCTCCCAGTTAGTTCACAGGCAGCTCATTTAAATGCTGAACTGTGTGTTATGAGTGGCATTAAAGTGATAGATAGGTGTTAATACCGCAGCAATACACATATGCACACACTAGAATAGATTCATAGATTGTTCTTCACATGAGCCTTGTCTTTTATACACACACATACGCACACACACGTGGTGGCCCCATTGCTGCCTTCACTAATGTCAGAAGTCGGCTTCATATGTGTTGTCATGGAAACCCAAAGGAGCTGCTATGGTATCTGAGAGTCTAAATTGCTTTAGTGTCTAATGGCAGGTGGCAGCTAAGGGGGAGATCATTCTGGTCACTTCGATGGCTGGAAGCAGTATGTTTATGTATAGTTTAAAAAAAAAACTGAACATAAGGATTAGAAGACTGAATAATGTTTCTGCATGACAGTAGAGGAGGTACCGTCTGATTTTAAATACCATATAAACCCAAAGACAGTGTATGTTTGTGAGCACTTAGACCTTGTTCTATTCATGATTGGAGGTCCAACGTTGTGTGCAACTGATATCAACTTACTGAACAATGTAACCAAAAGTAGTGGGAACAAAGCTTGCAGTTAACATTTAAATGCATATCTAAGTCATTCTCCAGTACATCATTTCCTCTGCTGCATTTTGAATACCATCTGAATTAGACGTGAAAAAACTGTATTCAAAGTAATGTGCTTAGGGGAAGCAGTAAGAGGAAGTCCTGTCAAATGTGCTCAGAAGCTTTGCCAGTAAATCTGCTGCCCTGCGGCCTCTGCTCCTGGAGTCTGATAACTGCTGTAGGGGACAAACAAACAATACATAGTACACTGTAACTCTATTCCCCAGTACATCTTCAACTTGACACCAGTCTCTTTCTGTGGAAATTGAGGATCCATTACCAGACCATGATTTTTTTCCTTCAACAATAATCAGTGTCTGAATGCAGCACAGTGTCTGTGTAAAGAATGGGGGTTGCGATTGTTGTTGGAATTCCTACTGTCTTGTTGTGAGGTGAGGTTAGCCAGCTGATCACCTGGCCGATACAAAAATACTTCATCATAATTATGCAAACCATTATTGATCAAGTTTTTACTAAGCACAAATGCAAATCATATGTTGGTTTGAGTATTTTTAATCTGAGGATTTGTTTGCTTTTCTCTATTTCACATTGATTAAACACAAAAATACTTTTTGACCACTGGTCAGAAGAAGCCATTTCCGTAATTACTTTAGGCTCTGGTAAACTGTGATGGACCTATGTTCATATTTTTGGCGTTTTATAAGGCAAAGGGTGTATCATCATGGATAAACCAAAAATAAAGATAACAGTTGCGACTTTAAGCTTATCTCCAGTATCTGACAAGCATTATTTCTGCTGGAAGTCACAGTTGTGGTGTTTAAAGAGTAGTAACCTTTAGGCTAAAAAAAACTGCAACAGAACAACATCATTTTGAGGAAACTGAAACTGGCAAAAACACCTCTTATATACTGGTTGTTTGTAGCATCTCACCTTGCTCATATGGAGATTCATGTTAATTCATGCACTGAGAATGGGTGACGCTGAACATCAAAGTCATTTAAACATCAAGGGTCATTTAAAATCTATGAATGCATCAGCTCTTGCTTGTCACTGGTTTAGTTCATTTTAGAAATCCACAGGTAGCCACTGGACAGCCAGGAAATACCAACATGCACCTAAATGTCCCTCATGACATTCTGATTTCAATTCAATGGCACAAACACCTGAATACAGTTTTTATTAGTCTTCATATCACATTTGAAACAACACATTTCAAGCTACTGGAGCTTTAAGGACATGGTCAGTGTTGAGCAAGGACGTCTGTTTTTCAAACAGGGAAATGCTATAAACAGCAGTATAAAGATCAAGTTTAAGACACGCAAGGGCAGATAAGGGCAAGTTTTAAAAATGTGGGACAGCAGAAGAGAAACACATGCAGGTATCATGAGCATGTAGAAGGCCAAAAACAGCTCCTCCATGTCCACTGATGACATGAATTTTGGCCAGTCGGTGAAGATAAGCTGCTCAAAGAAGCAACGGGATTGAAAAGGCTTGAGATCGGGGGGATGCACAATACCATAACCACAGTTCCTCAGTACTATTTGACATGCAGCATTCACCCTTCTTTAACGTATACACAGAGAGAGTTGCCGTACTCACTGGTTTCCCATTCCTGTGATGCAGTGGACAGAAGAAACACACACACATACACACGACCACAGTTAAATGTGCGACAAAATGACACATAGCTGTGGTTTGAGTGTGAAAGTTAGTGCAATGGTGTTAAAATCTTTGGCAACACTTGCATACACACAATGAGAACCAAACACACAGACAGACAAAAACTTCTGCAGCTGATGTAAAAGAAAGGACGTCTAAATATTTAATTAAGACGTGACTAAACTCAGCTCTTGAACACATCTCTGGACAAATCCTCTTGTTTTCTCTAAACTGCGCAGCTTGTGTCTATATTAAAATGCTGATGACAAACTAACGCTCTTACAAGTTGTTTCTCTTTTGTCTTTAAACACTGACAAATGTTGATTTTGGCTTGCTCTTACCTACATTTGTTTCTGTTCACCTTAACGGCTCTATTGTTTCTTCGGAAACCTGGGATTTCTCAGAAATTCTTGGACAAGTATAGATATGCATGTCAACCAGGCAGAAATGTAAAACAAAATTCCATTCACATCTTTAGCACAACAAATAAAAATGATTCATTGGGTCAAATAGTTTGAACTGACAAAGATCCCAGAACTCCGCAGTGGTGGGTGAGTGCTTTTTTTTCCGTGAGCCAAGTGCAATGTGTTTTAAAAGCATGAACACACAGAGCAGTGCAGGGGCAGTTTGTGACTCACCGTGTGTTTTTTTTTTTTTTTTTTTTACTTGGCATGTCTATCAACATGAACTATTACAGCAATCAGAAAACCATCCCACTAATCTCGACGATGGTTCCCCTTCCAGATGCCAACTGCTTGCCATGGTGACACCTATCCAAAAACTGCGTAGCCCCCTGTCAGTCAACCCCATGCACCCACTGAATGACTGGTAAATACAGACTGATTTACAAACAGCAATCTGATTGGTCAGCTGCTGTCAATGACGCACAACAACAATCTCCTCTCAAAGTCAGCTTATTAATTGATAAACAGAGACTTCTCAAAGAAAGAGAGAGCGAGAGAGAGAGAGAGAGCTGAAAGGGAAATTGAAAGAACAACAAAAATAGGGAAGGGGAAATAAGACCTAGGGGAAGGGGTGAAAACTAACTTGCGTTTAAGCAAAGCAGTGGAAAAATTCGACATCATGTCATGTTATCATGTTCCATTTCTGATTTATAGATCAAAAATTACACCACCGGGGCTCTCAAGACATAATTTAGACTTGTCTGTAGCTAGGTCGGTCCATACTGCATAAACGTGTCTTCATGTACAGAAAATCACAGGGCAGCCTGGTTATACTGGAAGACCAGTAAGCCATGACTTCAGTCGCTAACATCAGTATCTGATCTTCGGAACTGCAGCTTCAGTTACACACAGATCCTTTTTGTGTGAATGAAAGTGCATTTGAATAACCCGAGTGACGGCTGCAGCTAACTTCAGCAGCCTCTCCTATAGCAACGCTTAAACGAGTTATAGTTTTAAAGTAATTTAAAAAAAAAAGCGCCTCTAGCTAACGTCAACCGAAGGGTCCTCACGTAAATGGGGTAAAGAGTAAATGTAAAGCGCCCGTTAACGACAGCTAACGTTTCTCACTGACTTAATGCTGCTTGGTAAACGAGCTGTCACAAACACAAAACCCTGGCACGAAACCACGGTCCAAAATCTATCTGGCCTCTGTGGAAGAGTAAAAAAAAATAAAGTTTGTGTCAAGACAGTTGTAGCCACAGTCACTCCCACCTGAAATGTAGCAGTCAGTGAGGTCCAGCCAGCCCTGTCCACTGTCCACAGTTCGTCCGTCCGTCCCTCTCTCCGGCTCGAAGCGCTCTCACACTGAATCTGTACTTGGCAACCTCTCCAGCAGCGCTCCCCCTGACGTCACCTCAGGGCAGGACGGCCAGCGGACCAATCGGCGCCCGAGCTGTGGCTCACAGGTAAACGGTTCTGCTACGCCATTGGCCACCTCCCTCCACCCGTGACTAACCCCGTGCTGGACTTCTGATGAAAGCCGTGGAGGTGAACCGGTGTCGGTGTGCGGCTCTGACAGTGGGCACGGACCCCACGCTGAAAACTAAAGCGCTCATGTTGTTACTACTGAGCTTTTAATCATGGTGATAGAGTTGATGACACGTAATCATTGTCAGCTGTGTTCACAGCATGTGGTAATGACTTTATATTTTTTAGTTGTAGTAATAGTGTGACGGTCTTGCTTTTGTATTGTCTCCCCAACTCTGGACCACATTTTCACAAATCAAGTGATAATAAGCTACACAAAGAGAGAAGCTTGTAGGACAAGTTTTGTCATTATTATCTACCAATACTAATATCAGCCTGCAACAGCAGTAGACTGCTTGTGGGACTGGTGGTTGAGTAGCGAATTTCACTGATCTTACAAACTTTCTTTGACCCCAAGAGAGTTTCCTTTTTTTTTTTTTTTTTCTTTTTTAACTTCCTACTTCCCACAACACAGTAGCAGATACTCTTTTGGGTCAAAATTTTAGGCCCCATTCATTTCGTTATAGTATTTTTTTATACTGTTTCATGCTACATTTTAATGTCTGTGCTTTTTATTTTTATTGTACATATTGCACACATTTTGATAAGTGTGTTATGTGTATATTGTTTTAGACAGAATAAAACCAAACCCAGAAGCAAAGTCCACAATCCTTGAAATACATAACAACCCTTTCCATGTCCTTTCATCTTGTCAGGTGCGCACCACTCAATAATCGGTTACTTAAATTTGTGTCGTGTCAGCTTGTGGTGGTCTATTGCCCCATCTAGTGGGTTACATGACCCAAAAACTGATTTCAGGCCAGTGTGCGCAAACGATCGCAATTTCACTTAAGCCTTGTAAAGTCATACGTGGCAAACCAGGTAGCTAACCGCATTTTATAAGATTAGGACGTTAAAATATTTTTTGTTAAACATGCAGTTTAGTTAGATGAAACCCGATGTTTGTATGTTTGATGTTTGACCACTTTCCTCATGTTTACGTGCTTTTACTTAACGTATTTCGCATAGTAGACATTAGTGACATGTCATAGCAGAAAGAGAACAGGTATACATAACCTAACGAAGAGCCCATTACAGTGCAGCAGTTGTCTGGCAACATGAAAATTATTAGTTGCACATGTGTAACTTCTACAACCAGGCATCTCACTTACTGACATAATACCATTTGTCAGTTTCGGCAAAGTGTGTTTAGTTTTTTTGTAAATTCTATCCCTGCGAATAAAGAATTTCCCAAGTAAAAGCAGAGCATTTCCAAAGAATCCGGTTCTGCTTTTCAGAAAGTGACACACCTATAAATGACCTTTCTTGAGAATTTTGTAAGAGTGAATGGCCTACTTTAGGTGCCAAGCAGTCATTCAAGTCTAACCAGAGGTCTAATTATTAATTACAGATGAAAAGTAATCGTCTCTTTAATGATTTATCTTATCAAAATGAACCCGCTCCGGTGTCTGGATGCGGACGCCCGGTGGCGCTGTGCTGTAGACGCAGCTGTGTTTCAGTCCAGCTGGACCCTCTCATCATCGTTGGCTGTGAGTCGCCGGTTGCCTAGTGACGAAAAACTATCGAGTGCTACTGATTTCCTGCGTTTTCAAAATCTCGTCGCTGGCACTCAGCTAGCGCCAAGTTTTCCCAGACACATTTCATATGTTTATCTCATCTTCGCAGCTTGAAGCATGGGACGAAATAACGCAGTCAGTGTCCCTGGGAGTGCCGTGTAACGTTTTCGGGGTTTCAGGTCGCGTTTTGAAGACAATTGAAGAATGATGAATAACTATATTTTCATCAGGGTCGTTGGGAAAGGGAGCTATGGTGAGGTGAACCTGGTGAAACACAGGTCTGACCGAAAACAGGTGGGAGACGAGAAGCATGCATGGAGTTCAATACAAACCACAGCAGCTGAAATACTCAACGTTTCTCGTTTGGGATAAATGTTTTTCTTGTCGCTTCACATTTTATAACGACCAGGCTTGACGCTAAAAAGCTAGCTTAAAATTAGCTAAAGTCGGCTAAACCCCCAACAGATTTACTTACGCGCTTTTGCATTATGTTTGCGCTTCATGAGGCGCAGTTGATAATGTTAACACATAACGTATCAAAGCCACGGATTGTTAAGATAACGTATGTTCTTAATTTTAGAACAGTAACACTTTAACAGTTAACAAAAGTTGTTTCTTTTCTGCATTGTTGCTCAACATATTTAATATATTAAACGTGCTGCATAATTAATTACTGACCATCACGTTGACTGTAATCAGTCTCTTGGAGATGGAGTTTAGTACCCTAAACAACAACAACCTCAACAAAATAACTGAATAGCGCCTATATCTGCGTTTCATGGCTTAAGAGATGTACTCATTCATGTGTGGCTCACTAACATTGACAAGATTTATAAATCCTTGCTCTGAATCAGTCATTGTTTGGAAATATTTGTCCATCTTATGGTGACTTTACTATATTTTTTCTTCCATGCACTGTTTTCTGAATTCAGAATGGTAAAGCTTGTTTGGTGTCCTTCATTTCCATCTCAGTGAGTGAGCGTGTATTTTGCCTCTGTTTCAGTATGTTATCAAGAAGCTGAACTTAACCACCTCCTCTAAGCGGGAGCGACGTGCTGCAGAGCAGGAGGCGCAGCTCCTGTCCCAGCTGAGACATCCTAACATTGTGACATACAGGGAGTCTTGGGAAGGAGATGACTGCCAGCTGTACATTGTGATGGGTTTCTGTGAAGGTGGTGACCTCTATCACAGACTTAAACAGCAAAAGGGGGAACTCTTACCTGAGAGGCAGGTGGTGGAGTGGTTTGTCCAGATAGCCATGGCACTCCAGGTATGGTGTACTGTAACACTGAAAGTGGGGTCCATTTTTTCATCACAACAGTACAGCATGTTTAAAGTCACCTTGCTTTTCAGTACCTGCATGAGAGGAACATTCTTCACCGAGACCTTAAAACACAGAACATCTTCCTGACAAAAACCAACATCATCAAAGTTGGGGACCTTGGCATTGCACGAGTGTTGGAGAACCAGAATGATATGGCCAGCACACTCATAGGAACCCCTTACTACATGAGTCCTGAACTCTTCTCCAATAAACCCTATAACCACAAGGTATTTGGGTTATCTGCTTTTAATGTGTGTAGTTTATTTCTGGATGTGAGCTGCTTCACACTGGATGTAATTTTTTTTCTGCAGTCAGATGTTTGGGCCCTGGGCTGCTGTGTGTATGAAATGTCCACACTTAAACATGCCTTCAATGCCAAGGACATGAACTCACTTGTTTATCGAATAGTAGAAGGAAAGGTGAGTTTAATCTCTTTAAATATGTGTATTTCATTAGATATACAATTCACTTAGGTTTGAACTGTAATTAGTGGCACTATACATAGTGAAACCAATATACTATTCATATACTCATATACTATTTAATATACTATTCAGTATACTATTCATTTTCAACAAATTATGTGTCCTTTTCTGTTAAAGCACTCTTGTACTCATCTATTTAGTTTAGTTAGCCTTCTTAATCTGAAGATTGTTGATCATTTTGTGAGCATGTCAGAAGACTTCTGTGACATTTCTTAAGCTCCAAGCACAGACTGTGGTTGAACTTGTGTGGAATAATCTTGTCCAGGATTTTAATATTTTATTCTTGTCCTGTTAAGACAGAATGTTGGTTTTCTGAATCTGCAATATCTGGAAATGTTACAGAAAAGCAGATCGACTATAATTCATAACATAACATTCTTCCTCTGGTTTTCTTGTCAGCTGCCACAGATGCCCAGCAGATACGATCCCCAGCTTGGAGATTTGATCAAGAGCATGCTGTGTAAGAGACCTGAGGACAGGCCTGATGTCAAACTTATCCTCCGGCAACCCTACATCAAAAGACAAATTGCCATGTTCCTTGATGCCACCAAAGAGTATGTGTCTTTGTGTTTTTGTTCTATCATTCCAAAACAGATTTGAGCTGTTCTTAGATGCTTGAGATTGTTTTGTTTCTTTCCACACCAGAAAAACTGCCAAGTCAAGAAAGAAAGCGGCGAGTGGCAGTGGCGATTGTAGAGCGAACAGTGCATTGTCTGTAGTGTCACCTCAGCCAAAACCCAAGAGGCTGCCTCCAAGTCCTCAGGCTGAACCTATTGCCAGGGTGAAACAGGTGAGTGGCTGACCAATCACAAAGCTGATTTTTACACAGAAAACTCTGAAGTCTTTAGTTTAATATCATTACTATTATTATTTATTAACGTGCTTTATTTATGTTATTTCTCAGTTATTAATATTTTTAAAGTTTTTTTTTCAAATATTTTTAAATAGTTGTTAAAGTATTGTTTCTGTGGTAGCAGACTTATCCCTTATAGGTTTAGTTGGAACAAACAGCATTCTATAAATGAGTCTATACAAGAGTCTTTCATTTTGTCGCCAAATCCAATCAGAAAGTGTACATTTATCCTGGTCATCAAAGTAGTAACATGTCAAAAACAATCTGTGGATTCTTATTATTTCTGTACAGCTGAAGCTGTTTGCTAAAGCCTCTTCCATTCTCATATCAGGCAGGAAATCATTAGTGTTTATTATGGTTTGTGTTTTTCCCCTTCATCCTCAGAAAGAAGAGAAATCACAGCAGCATAAAGTTTGGAACGGCGTCACAGACATCACTCCAGTCCAAACACCTCCACCACCCAAACCTTCTTCACCTGATGCCCTCAAAGGCAGCCTTGCATCCCTGGCAACCATCAGCAACATCAACGTTGATATCGAACCGCAGGAGGATGAGGGCCTGTTGAAGAGACAGGTGCAGAGGCCCCAGTCAGTTGTGTCTCATCACCAGGCAGGTAATGAACATGTGACTCAGAGTGTGCACAAAGACAGCAAGGGAAGAGGGAAACCGGATCCTTCTCCCCCTACTTCCCCCCTTAAGCTCCCTCTGAAGTCTGCATCAGGTGTTGCCAGTAGGGGAGGGGACGAGAGAAGGGCACCCAATGGATTGTTAGACATTCAGCCACAGGCCACGCCAAACACTGGGGATACATTTTCTGTCTTTGGGGAGAAGCAGATGTCAGATGTGGATGGTAAGGATGACACCATGGAGTTACTTCAAGAGGCTGACATGCAGAACCCAAAGCTAGAAGCGAAGAAAGGGGCTGTTTTTTCTATCGCTGAAAGGAGATCTGCACTCAAATCTAACATAGAAAATGTGTTTCTGGATGCGAATATGGACAATAAAAATGGCACCGTTACTCTTCTCAAGGGAGTGCCACTACAGCACCTACATAACTCAGACATCCAAGTAAGTGTTGATAACAACTAAGCGATACATTTGCTTTTTCTTATTAAGTGTTCTTGTCTGTTTTTATGTGTGTTAATTTGTGTCTTTGCAGGAAAGCTTAGAATCTACTGAGAAGCTGTTAGAGCCGTTCCCTCCAACACTGGTAGGAATTAAAATTCTTGCACTCATTCTGTGAACTCCTGCCAGAATAAGGTCAATAAGCTGACAGTGTAACACAGCTAACACCCAGTGGAACAAAATGCAGCATTTTTGGGGACTTTGTGATGAGATTTTAGCCACAGTGGGGAAATGAGTGTAACTGTGTTTGTTCAGGAACCTGATCAGGAGCAAACTCCCTGCCCAGTCAGTAAGCCGGGTTTGACCGCTCCATGCCAAACTCCCCTGCAGTTTTCATCGGAACCTTCTATATCACAGCAACACAGAACGAGAGACACAAGATGGACAGGGGGTGATCAGGACAAGGTAAAGATAGAAGCGTTAATACTGAGTTGTTGAAATTCAGGAATTACAACCATTTTAGCCACTGAATTAAATAATTAGCTTAAGTATTATGACAATGTAACAACAGAAAAATAAGATAAGTATTTTTAATTTTACATGAAAATCCCAGTTTTATGTTCTTTAAGATTTATACAGGTTCATTCAGTTAATCTTGTATCTTTTCTGTTCTTTTAGTCCAAGGTGGCTGCTCCTAGACCTTTACCTCCACCTCCTGTTGAGAGCAGAGCTGTGGAGGGGAGGAAGAGGAACAGGAGGAATACAGAGAGCAAGAGGGCTGATGTGGCTGCAACCTCCACTTCAGCTAGTTCCTGTAAGGAGGGATTCTTATCAGTGCCACAGGTGAGAGTGCTGCTCCACTGACATACTGTGTACAGCCACATTACTGCTCAACCATATACATTTCTGAATGACAACAGCTTTGGTCTTGGCAAAATAGCAAGCCTGTATCTATATAGCCTCTTTATGTCCTATACACATAGCAGAATTGACAATAAAGTTGAGATTTTATTTGCTTTCCAATCAGCTGTAGATTTTATCACATTACATTACTGACACTACATTATAAGACCTCCTAAAATTTTCCTCCCAGAGTTTTGTTATTTTATGTTGAAAGTTAAATAAAACCCCAGTATTTTTGGGACAAATGGTTTTGGTAGAGTGGTGTATTCTTGCTGATGTGAGCAGATGAAATCACATAACCTCTGTGTCCATTTTATTTTCAGGATCGTCCCCTGTCTGCCAGAGAGAGAAGAAGACTGCGACAGTCTCAAGAGAGTAGCAGTCAAACAGGTACTTAATGTCTTCTCCTAACTGAAAGGAGAACTTTCTAATAAGGCCTTTAACAAAAAAATCTGTAAGACTTAAGTTATAGGCAGTTTGAATAAAGGAGAAAAAACACATTAATTCAAGAAGATGTACTTGTTTATATACGCTCACAGACACTGACAACTCACACTGAGAAACAGACACATGTATGTACACATCTTAAAGGAAATAGTCTATTCATTATTTTCCCTTTATAAAAATGGATAAGGAATAGTTATTTGATATTTTTTCCCTTAAGCACTTTCCTCAGGTGTTGATGCTGTAAGAAGGAGATCTTATGATGTCACTTCCACCAAGGCTGAGCACTGCAATGCCCCATTTACCAGATCTGTTTCCGACTCTGTCACTGGGACCAGCAGTAAGGTACTGACGCCCCACCGCTGTGACATTTGATTGTACTTCAGATAAGGCTGAGTGCGCCTTGTGGGGCCAATCTGTTAATGTTACAGTGAATTTAAATGAGAGGTCTGTGTCAAAACTTCCATCACAACTGTGAGTTATGCTTCATTACAGCAGGAGAAGTTGCCGGAGCGAAGGTCAGATGACGATGAGTGCAACTCATCCACGAGTTCCACAGAGCGTTCAGAGGGAGACTGCAGGGAGAGGTGAGAAAATAACATCAAATGCAGCACACCTCAACTCAAATAAATTCACTTTACTGTGTAATCCATGATCCATAATCCATGATGGGTCACCTGCAGGAAGACTGAATCCAGTGACATGCAGGATTTAGTCCACATGATGACCCAAACTTTGAGAATGGATATTGGAGACGGTGTGAGCGAGGTGGACAAAAGCAGATTTGGCTCTACTGCGCTGCCAGAGTTTAAACTGAACAGGAAGTACAGGGACACCCTGGTGCTTCATGGGAAGGCTCGAGTGGATGCAGAAAACTTGTCTCTTGGTGAAATACCAAAAGGTTAGATACTTTGATCAAACTCTGTTGTCATTAGTCAGTCAGCCACTCTGGAGCTTCCTTGTGTTTACAAAGTCTGTGTCTCCAAAAGGCTCCACATCTGGTCCAGCCAAGATAAGGAGAGCCGTAGAACACCTGAGAACAGATGTGGTGAAGGGTCTGGGGGTCAAGCTGCTGGACAAAGTGCTGGAAATCATGGAAGAGGAGGATGACACCAAACGAGAAGTATGGTTTTAAAGAAGTAAAACACGTCATACCACCTTCACCTGCCCTTTGTTTCCTAATAATGTCACTTGGTGTCCTTGTTTTTTACTGCAGCTGTACCTTCGTGATGAGATGGGGGATGAGAAGTACCAAGCTTATGCTGTGATGGTGAGGCAGCTGAAATTCTTTGAGGATATTGCCTTCAAGGTTTAGTGTATACAAGGGAGCATACACTTTTGCATTTGCATTTTCTTTTCACTACTTATGAGAGGTGGCTCACAAGAGGAAATCATTTTGATAGTGTCGATACTTCGAAACTTCTACTAAAGTGAAAATCGGTCTATGTTTTTCATGAAGATGAATTTGTCTCCTGTCAAGACCACCTTGTGTGGCATTGCCACCTTCTTCCTCCCACTTGGAAGCAACCTGCATCTCATTTGACGCAGGTTTTGTCATGGGATTACCACAACACAGCCGACTTTATGGAATGACATGTTAAATATGTAAATTTTGTTCACCTCATTCCAGTACAAACACAGAATTTGAAATGAATCCTGGATTTTTCAGGATAACTATGCAAAGATTTAGGTTGTGGTATAGCATTGTGTCTTTCTACTCGCTGGACTGGGTACTCATTTGTTTATTTATAATGCAAGCCAGAATTTCAATAATTGTTTCACCTGTTGCATCTTTGAAGATATAAGATCTCACTTGTGCAGCTCTTTTGTATATTCTTATACACAAAATTATGTAATGTAGATGCATTGTAGATATTAACATTTTAATTATTTCTAATAAATCCTAAATGTTTTTTTGTTTCCATCCATTTTTCATAATCTTGAGAACAAAAATAAAACAAGCATTCGGTGACAGCAAAAAAAAAAAAAAGCACTATATAACAGATGCATCTTTGTGCACATAACACAGTAAGGCACAGTATTCAGTAAGTCCTGCAGAGAAAAAAATCTAAATACAAATGGAAACATCCCATTTATAAAACATAGACAGTATCAGATGTTTATTATTTGGACACATGAGTATTTCATTATCGACTGATAAACACTGTAATAAGGTTTTCCTCCTAAATGCTTCAAATGTGATCCATGAGAAGAACTTCAAAATAATTTTCAATATAAAAAATGATCAACAACTGGGCAGGGATAGTTCTGAGTTATTTGTGCTTCTTCTTCTTGATGCTTTCCTGAGGCTTTTGGTTGGACTCCCCACTGGTCTCTGGTATAACTGGTTGCCAGGACAGAGGATTCTTTCTGTACATAGGCCATGGGGGCAGGGTCAACTAAAGTCAAGGATAGAAACAGAAAAAAAATGATATGGTGTTAACAAAAGAGGACGTGACAGAGTGAGATGATTATTTTGGGCGCACAACACATCTGGATATTATTCCTTCCCCAGACCACACAAAGCAAAAATAGAATAGAAATAGAATAAAGTTTTATTTGCCATTTACACAGATACATTTAAGTACATGTACAATGGAACTATTGTGCATCCCCCCTGAGTCAAGCTTACTAAAAGTTTAAAGGATAAAATAAGAATAAAAAAATAAAAACAAAAAATAGAATAACCAGGTAATAAATAAATAACACAAAAGAAAAGCAACATACTAAATACTTAGAAGTTTCCACTTTGAAACTTCCACAAAACTTACCACACAAGACACAGCAAAGCCAGCCAAGACTATGTACACTGTCCACCCAAACTGTTCAATGATCAGACCATACACGAATCCAATCACCTGGAAAGAACGTGCAAAGGATATTAGTGAACCCGCCAACAGCTCAAAACGCAATGCCATTCTAGTGGGATGTTTAGAATCGCTAGTTTGCATGGCCCATGGTTATTTACCGCTGAGATGAGTATTATTCCTTGGAAAATCTGTTCAGCCAGCTTCTGGCCTTTATAATCCTGTAACACAATAAGAAAACAAGCACATCTGAGTACAACACCTCACACAAAGTGAATGCAGTTTAAGGTCTGCATGCGTAATGAGTTTATCTGTTCACAATGAAGAGTTGTCCATACCTCGCTTTTACTTGACGGCTTTATTTAAATTGTTATACTAAGCTTATCGGTAGATGAAAAACACCAGAGTAATAAGAGGACGAACTTACAGATAATATATTAGTTAAAATCAAGATAACATAACGTTTACTGAACCACTTCCAGCGTTTCACGGACATTCACATAAATATCAGCCAATAACTAACAGCTACTGACATAGTGCGTTTTTGGAAAGTGATTTTGCTGAATTAGAAAACTTTGATGGCTGGTTTCGGATGATAAAATAGAACGTTATCTAGCAGCTGTTACCACTGTAACCGAAGCATCCACCAGCTAACACCAGGAAGGTTAGCGTTAGCTTGGTGGAATAGCATGAAAGAAACGCGGCTAGCGACAACAGCAACTCCACATCAAATCACCAACAAACCTTACCATGTGCGTGGGGATGGACTTGAATATAGACAGCATTTTTCCACCTGAAAAAGACTAATCTGGCAGGGTTTGGCGTTTGGCTCTGATGGGTGAAACAGAGCTTCCGGTCTCAAAAAGATACGTCGTGCTGTGAAAGACCCATCCGGGTACTCCCAACTGTTATAACTTGTCTTAGCTGCGCAGGTTCGCAGATCTATAAATGACAGGGATCGGGTTAAGTGCGGGGATTTGTTGAGAAATTGGGTTTGTTATTAGTGGAGTCCAAGGTGTTTGGTATTTGCCTGAATTTCTTGCTCGTCAATATGTCTAGCTACGTTTCCCCACTATATTTTAAGCATACACACATGCCATATAATTCCAGTCATTAAACCATAAGTAAATAATAAAATGTAACAAACAATTTTTTCATAGGCTGGAAACAGCAAGCTAATTTAATTTTATAAGCAGGCAAATGCATGGGCAACTATGACTTCGTGCAACCGAGGTAGAGGATAAACTTGTTGATGTTGAGTTGGCAGTTTGGCTTTATCGTAAATTACTTTTGCTGTTTTATCCAGTTTCTTTTTAGAGCTGACTTCACTCGCGCAGTATACATTGAAAGGTTAAGCGTATAAACACACAGTTAAAAGCCACCACTTTGCAAACGGTCTCGTTGTGTGTTTATACGGTCGCCACGCAGCGGTGCAGCGGCAATTAGGGTTCACCTCAGTCCTCATAAGCCAGCAAGCTAATACATCTTGGTCTGCACTCAGATCCACTTTCACCTGTTTTTACATTTTTATTTTCATCAGACGTGCTGGAGAGACTGATGTGGCTGGTGTCATGACACTGAGGAAAGGTGAGTCATTTTGGATAATGCGAATACTTATTTGCATCTCTAAAACGTGTCTATAATTAAGTTTAGATAGGACAATATGAATGGAAAAAACATTAAATAGAATCTGGTAGACTAAATTAAGTCAAACTGGCAACCGTTTACATTTAATATTACTTTCCAGCAAACAGATTCTTAGTTATTATCTTTCTGTCACTGCTGCCCCACTGTCATTCTTAATATCAGCTATTCATTGTGTCTTTCAGTAAACGTGGTCATCCTTGTGCTGCTGGCTGTAGCCTTCCTCATCATAGTTCAACGAAATCTTCTGAACCTCAGTGACTTTTTACACAAGGAAAACCCAGGTATGTCCATCTTTGTACTGGCAGTAGTATGCTGTGTAATGAGAGGTACACTTTTTCCTTTAGAATATCCCATGTATTGTTATTGTGTGTAAGTTCAGTGCATTAAAATGAAACCATGGAAGCCATTAGTCAAATCCCAAATGTATCTTTACCCAGATGCCGGGGTGATTCTTCCCTTTGAGTCTGAGCTGTCTCCAGACCTCAGATTTGAGTCTGCAAGGAAGGGGGAGGAGATCCCTGTCCTCATCACTGCTGCTGAGGAAAGACTCGGTGCTGTGGTCGCTGCAATGAACAGTGTCTACCAGAACAGTAAAGCCAATGTTGTCTTCACCATTGTGACCTTGAATGACACAGTGGACCACCTAAAGTAAGACACTGAAGCATTTCTGTCTTGCCAAATGCACATCTTTATATTTCCATGGCCACATTAATGGAAGTCAATTTTGATTTAAGTAACCTTTGTCTGACAAATCCAATTTTTTTTCCCATCAGAGTGTGGCTGAGTAAGACAAAGCTAAAAGAGATCAAATACAGGATAGTTATTTTCAAGCCTGAGCTCCTGAATGGGAAGATATCTAAAGATCCTCAGACACTGGAGGCTGCAAAACCGGTGAGACAACTGAATGATCTATCACTATCCCAGAATAAATATTCATTCTATTGTTTATGTTCATTTCTTGCAAACCATGTTCTAATGGTCTGTATTTCCAGTTGACTTTTGCCAGGTTTTATCTGCCTGCATACATACCAGAGGCAGAGAAAGCCATCTATTTGGATGATGATATCATTGTACAAGGTGAGACGATTACCTTTGATGTACAAATGCACCACTTCACTCATTAACTCTCCAAATTATGCATGTCATAACAGTAAAAGAAAGATTTTCTGGAAAGGAATTCATGAATGGATTTTGCTTGTTCTCTGTGTGCCCTGGGATCTCAGGGGACATTCAAGAGCTTTATGAAACCAACCTCAAACCGGGGCACGCAGCTGCCTTCTCAGATGACTGTGATTCTGCTTCTGCTAAGGGCATCGTTCGAGGGGCTGGAAATCAGGTGGGCATCTCTTGCATAAGCTGTTATACAGTTATTTAGAAGGGGGAATATTTCTCATAGAATACGCTGACACTTGATCACATAATAAATCTTTTTCAATAGAATAATTACATAGGTTTCCTGGACTTCAAGAAGGGGGCTGTTAAGAAGCTAGGGATGAGGACCAACACATGCTCCTTCAATCCCGGGGTCATCATCGCCAATCTGACCGAGTGGAAGAACCAGAACATCACCCAGCGGCTGGAATACTGGATGGCGCTTAACATACAGTAAGTTACTGCCAATGGTACAATAGAGGGTGGATATGAGGCAGACTTCTGCCCTAAATTTAGACAGCTGGGAGGAAATAATTAGAATTAGTTGCGTCTTTCTGCAATCAAACACAGATTTATTCCAGCTGACTCTGTCTCTTAGCATTCAGCTAAATCTGTTCATTTCCCCAGGGAGGATCTTTACAGTAAAACACTGGCAGAGAGTATCACTACTCCTCCTCTCCTCATTGTTTTCTACAAACGTCACTCCAGCATTGACCCCATGTGGCACGTTAGGCACCTTGGTAAGTTCTGCTTAATTACTGATTTAAAAAAATTTTTTTTTTTTTTGAGCAAACCATTGGCTGCAGATCCAATTCATTTTTCACAACAATTATGGTTTCTTTGGGAGGTTTGTGTGATAGCTTCATATATACATAACCACAATACTGGCAGTATGAACAGACACCCAAGACTTGTGCTGCACAAGTAGTTTGAGAAACCTTTAAAGAGTTTTTAAAGGAATAGTACTCAGGGCAGTACCTATGTTTTTAATGGGCAGAAATGAGATATCAGTGCTCACAACAAAAAAGCAAATAAGTATGATTCCCAAAATGCTGAACTATTCCTTTAACTGTTTTTTTAAATGCCATTTTGCTGTTATACAAGTATCTAGTCTATTTAATTGCACCAGAAATCATAACTGATTTTGGAAGTTTTCAAGTTACAGAAATCTTTAATGGCAACACCAGTAGACAATTCCTGATTAATTCAGTGTTCTGATACCAAATACAATGTCCATAAATATATTTTTTCATATGATGGCTAAACGTTGTTTTCCAGGCAATACAGGTGCTGGAAACCGCTACTCCCCACAGTTTGTAAAAGCTGCCAAACTCCTCCACTGGAATGGACATTATAAGCCTTGGGGGAGAACATCCTCTTTTTCTGATGTGTGGGACAAGTGGTTCATTCCAGACCCCACCGGAAAATTTCACCCTGTGCGAAGACACACGGGGGCCAACTAGACTGAAAAGATGGGTTTTAGAAATCTTTCAACCAGCCAAGCCAGCCCCGTCCCAGCTGGGGACCATGCCTCGTGATATCTCAGGAACTAAGTAAGGCCTTTTCATTAACCAGCCCTGAACCATCCTCTAAACACGTAAACCTGTGTACTCTCATTTTCCCTCGAACCTAGTGCATCATATTGTTACCCTTGAGATTGCTTTGACTCGCATTTCTCAAAATATTCTGATAAACTGTTGAAACCGGACTGTTTTGCTAAAGAGGCACAGACTGCATTTTCATCCTTATCAGAGCAGTGTTTCGTCCTGAACAGCATTAGAGAAAGATGTGGCATCTGAACGGTGTGACCTTAATTGAAATGTATGCACCAGTCCCAGTCAGCAGTAATGAGTTACTTGTGACAACATGCCAGGATCACGATGTACAACTTAAGCCATCGTTGCAAGTCATTGTGACTTAAATAGGTTTGTTTCCATGCAGCTAAATGATGACTTAAGCACTTAATTTGAATTCTAAATGGTTTTATACAGTTACCTCAGATATAATAGTGTAGCACAGTTTGCATAACAATTTATAACTGCTTCAAAAAGGTTCCCTTCAGTTTTCAAATCAGTCTGAATTTTAAGATTAGCCATTAGATGCATCATGTTGTTACCTCAATTCAGTACTTCCTGTGGAAAAGTAATGAATTTTATTATTTTTAATATTGCACCTAAGATTATTCATCAGACCCTAGTTTTAACATATTTTAACAGTGGTCTGTTCTCAGCTCAGCATTTCCATCACAAAAGTGCTATTTAAGTTTTCTCTCCCTTCTAATCTCCCATTACTCTGAATGACACCGACAAATATAAAGTGCTCGACTCGAGTTAATCACAGTCAGGTTAATGGTGCCCCAGCTATCAATAACTATGCCATAATTGAACACTAATTCAGTATTGTACTGCCTCCCATGCTGTTAGTGTGGTTGTTTATGACTTTATGTGCAGACCACTAAGCAAACTCCACCTCAGCAGAAACTGAAGAACATAAATGTTTGCACAACATTCTCATGCTTTATCCCTTCACTGCCAGGATTTTTATACTCGTCGAAATGCATTCACCTTGCTGGTTGTAAATACTTTTGTATAAAACGTGAAATAAAACTTACATTTTTATCATTTGCATCACTTGTTTTTTATTTTAATTTTACAGTTATCTGTATTAAACCTGGTGTTTCTCAAGATTTTCCATTGTCAAGTTTGCGTAAATTTATGTTTTGAAAAAATAAAGTAAGAGGACATGTAGGATTTGTAGAGGATTTATTACATTTATAGTAAATGACCTATATACATTATTCTGCATTGACACAAAATATTACAAATGACCTGTGGACATTTAAAGGGAGAAGAAGTAAGTGATTAAACTCATAACCACCTAAGAATTAGATACGGAGTTCATTTCCTGGACAGGGATCAGCCCTAGACAAACAAAATTCAGTCTTATAAACTGAAAAATGTGGTCTAGGATAAAAGTGAGTCCTTATCTGGAAAACTGTCTTCCAGGATTAAGCAGTGAGGGAAGGCCACACATAAATGACAAACTTAAGTCTAGTCAGAAACCAGTCAACAAGCAGGACAGGCAGAGATGGCCAAAGGCATCCTGACAGTGATTCCACACATAAGCATCGTCATGTGCTGTATTGTTGACAAGTGCAGGTCTGTATCCTAATCAGACCACGTGGGCACAGGCTCTAGTTCAGAGGCAGTGTACAGGCGAAGCTCATTTAAAATCTGTATTGAAGTCATAGGCGTCATCTGTTGTAGCTGCAGAGAGGTTGATGTCAATGGGAACTGACTTGAACTGCACCTTGGGTTTTTCTGCGAAGCCAAGGAAAGATGTAAAAATATGACTTACTGGATGTAGATTTTATTGACAAAGTACTTTAAGAATTAAAGAAAAAAAAAACAATTTACTTTTGAGTGATGCCTCCTGTGGTTTCTCAGGTTCTTCTGTTTCTTCTGTTTCATTTTCCTTCTCAGCAGTTTGCTCAGGCTGTAAGAAGAGCAGATGTTTCAACTATTTAAATTCCAAAAAATCCTCAAGATACAGAGAGTGATTACAAAAAGTAAGAAAAAAGTCCAGCCAGCAGGATCAGAGTTGGATTAGAAGTCTTCATAAACAAATCAAGACTTGCATTTTTGTCCTCATTTCCATGCTTGGCCTGGCTTCCACTTTTATTTGAAGCAGATTTATTGTTGGAAAATTCTACAAAAAAAAATTACATCCATAGTTACCTCATTGTTCTGCACTGCTTCTCTCTCTGTGGCTGCCTCACTAGGACTTTCTTCAGTGATGTCGCTGACGCTCAGCAGGCCTGCAGTCGGGCCTTTGGAGATGAAGCTTATACTGCTGGCCTGGTTTGGAAATTTAACACCTACAAAAGCAAAGGTTGTTGTTCTGTCTGACAGTACACTGACAAGCCTAGAGTTTAAAAGCCCCAAGAGGACACATCCCTGTTTACACCACATGTGAAATAGATGCAGTTGACTGACCATCAGTGCTGCTGCACTCACTCTAACACAGGTAAAAACTAAGAAACAAAGAACCAGGGAACAATGCAGTGGGTATGAATGCCATGTTGTCTAGAAAACTGATAAAGATGATTTCCTGATTTTTCTTAAAACCTATTAGTCAATTTAATGACTTACAGTGAGAAGATGAAATATGCAGGATAAAGAAAAAAAAAAAAAATCATCTATCATTGCTGACTCAAGACCTCTGAGAGCCACAAAAAAAAAGCTAACTAAAACTAAAGATTGGTTTAAATGATTCAAATAATGTGCCAGTACCTTTCAGAGTTTCCTCATTCCCCATTTTCAGTTTGGTTAGATCCCAGCCATTCTGCATCTCAGAGACGACGGCATCAGAAAGGTATGAGGGGAGGCTGCCGTTCTCTGGTGGCTTACAGTGGTAGCTCAGCTTGGCTCTGAGGAGACATCAAATCAAAGACATTCAGTGCTGTGAATCAAGTGAGGCACGTAGCACTCGATACTCTTCTCTATCATATTTACAGTGTAAGTGTTTGGATCAGAGTTGGATTAGAAGTCTTCACAGTGAAATCCAGAATTGCGCTTTGTCCTCATTTCCACACTGACGCACTGCAGCTGTCCGCCCTTCCTAACTGTTTAGGTGAAAACAAACTCACCCTGTCCAGTCCGACAGGAAAGCTGTGGCTGCCTGCTCCGTGTTAGCAACTCCACCCTTCTGCAGATAACCACGCTTTTTGGCGAACAAGGTTAAAAACTCCAAAGAGTTTCTGAAGTCTGGGACATTGTACTGAAGCATGGTCTGAAACAGAGAGAACATATTACTTTAAATGGCTTCATCCACTTAATTTCCGAGAGAATACCTTAAATCCATCTAACCAGTTCACACGTTAAAGCGACACATCTCTCTTGTGATCTTCCCACCTGGGTCTTGTCACACTGCTTGAGCAGAGTCCTGACAGCTTCCAGCACACTCTCCTGGCCCTCCTCCACCTGCAGGCTCCTCAATGCCATAGAAGCTGGTGGGTTGGACGGCGAAGCCACAACCCCTGGGCTGTCTATTAGTTTCACATTCTTTAAGATGTGCACCTCCTGCATGGATCTGTGGGGTTGGTGAGAGTTAACATTTGACCATGGGCATAAGCTGTGTAAAGGAGGGACTGAGAAATCTAATGCAAACCAACTTTTTTTTTAACTGTAACACAATCAATAAATCACACGAAGCCTCCAGGATGTAACAGGGAACTCTTCTGAATATGCAATGTGATTGGAAATTTCTATAGATGTGATCAGTGAAGCCTTTTTTTTTTTTTAAATCCTGATTTTTCACTCACTTTGTGATGCCTCTCTTGACTCCAGCATTGCAGGCCATTATCCCCTTTATACTGTTGATGAGACTGCTCTTCCCTACATTAGGAAAGCCTGAGGGTAAAAGAGGATGGTGTCAAAGCTGAAGATTGTTGGACTGAACAAACTCAAAGAAACCAGAAACAATAGAGTACATCTATGCTGCAGGGCTGCATTAGACAGTAAAGGATCTGAAGTCCCTCAAATAAATATAATAATAATATTTCATCTAAATCCACTGCTGACAGAAGACAACATAAAAGGAAGTGTAGTTTTAATATAGTTTTAGGCTGAGGAAAACTGTGCTTACCAACTACGCCCACTCTGAGTGAAGATTCATTCTCTGTTTTAGATGCATAACTTGTGAGGAGCTCAGTGAGGCAGCTGCTTCCAAAACAGGCAGCTCCTCTGGATCTGTCCAGGACTTCATTGGAGGCCACAATCCTGCTCTTCTTGGCTTGCTGATCAAGACAGAACCAGACAAGTAAAATTACTTGTCACCATCCACAAATTGGGTAATTTTGATTCGTATTTCAGCTGAAGCTGAGTCTGAAGCTCTCTCCCACTAAGTAACGCAGCATATTGATTTTCGAAAAAAAAAAACCCAACCTTTTTTTAAAGTTTTAGTTCTGTTCACAAACACACAGACACACCAGCTCTGCTTATGACAGAGTCAGTCATTTTAGTGGTTTGTTTGTTATTCTTGGAGGTTATAACCAGTTATAGCAGCACAACACAAGCTGCTCAACCTTCTCAGTCCTCCATGTTTCACTCACATACAGACGCAGAATTAAACATCAGTTATTTCTGAATAATCAAGCAAATCCATCTTATCTGTAATATGTAAAGGGTTTTACAAAGAGGCTGGTTAGACTGACAGTTTATAAAATGTCACATGTGGATGAAACTGAGCAATGGATGGAGGGTGAAACTCCATTTTCCAGCTTAAGGTGATCATTTAGATACTGTTCCTTTAAACCTTCAGTCATTTATAGTCAACCTCTCTCTCATTTGCTTTGAAATTAATTCAAACAGTGAACATGCATTAGTCAAAACAGGGTTTTTTAGTTCAAAAGCCTGTGGCTGAAACAAAGGTTGGTGAACACATCCAGAGGCTTATCAGCAACAGAGGGTCACCAACCAACAATTCAGCTACAGCAAAACATCATTTCCTTTAAGTAATATATGCTCTAAGTCTAAACATTGGTTTTTGATCACAGATTTGTAAAAATGCACCTCCTACCACTGTTTTGTCCCGAATCTGTGTTGATGCTTTAAACGCCACCACTGGAAACTCCTGTTGTAAACACTGTATCCACCTCTCCACATTTTCCTTTGGCACCAGGTCTACAACACAGAAAATACAACACAACCTACATGATTTCAAAGTACAATCAATCTACTTTTGATTAAAATTCACAACGCTCTGTGCACTCAACTATAAGTTGACCTAGCGTCGTATCATGTCCATTTACCTATTTTGTTTAAAACCAAGAGCAGTTTCTTGTTGCTGCCCCTCTGCAGCACCGTCTCCTCCAGCTGTGGACACCTGCACCCCATAGGATCACGAGCATCAAGGACTTCTATTACTACATCAGAGGCATCAATTACCTGAATAGAGAGATATCCGATTGAGCATTAACAGAAGAGTTTTTAGTGAGCATTAAAAATATTTCTTACTACTGAAAAAAAAACTGACTAGGACTGGGTTGCCCTACCTTATTTAATTCACCACAAAGGAACTGTTTTGAATTTTTGTCTGGGGCAGTGGGTTTCTGTGAATGACTTCCATTCTCATCCTGGGTAAATGACACAAAACAATTAAAGTTGGTCAACGTTAAAATTATTTAAACCTGATTTAACAAATAACTGCAGCGTTTTCCTTTTACCTGCCGAGCCTTCTTGGCCTTGGGTTCGGCTTCTTTACTTGCAGCCTCCTTCTCCTTTTTCCTCTTCTGGGCTCGCTCCTCTTTTTTGGCTTGTCTCCTCCTCTCTTTTTCTTCTTCAATCTATGAGATAAGAATTTGTTTACAATTTTATTCCCAGGGGCCTCTTGAGGGGTTACAGAGTCCAGATTAGCTCCATGCATCCTTCTGGGTGGCAACAATACACTCATACAGGATCATGATTGAGATAAACTGGCTGACAGGGGCTCATGTCCACCAACCTTTAGCCTCCTCTCCTCTGCCTCCCTGAGGACCTCCTCTTTGAAGGGAGCACTGCTGGGCACTCCGGGATCCTTCTTCACTCGTTTGCTCACTCCTTTCTTCTTTGCCTCTTTTCTCAGCTTTCGATTATGCTCCCGGACCTAAATACAAAACACGAGCATGTAACTCAATTTCTTGTGAACATTAAAATGAGTCAAACAGAGTTACAAAGTTAGAGTAGAAGTCTCGTCTCGTTCACCCAGGCCTCATCGTCCGTTAAGATGTAAACATTTATCTCCGAGTCATGAAGGAAAGTTAACGTTAAAACAAAGTTACACACTTACCTTCTTCTGTATTTTGTACCGTTTGGCACACGAGACCCGCTTACTTGCTTTCTTTAACTCTGGAGACAAAAAAATACAGTACACAGTTTAACGTTGGTTGAACTGCTAGCTAAAGACGAACATAATACAGACAACAGAAAAGCGGCTGTTAGCAGTTAGCTTATGAGCTAGGTGGATTAGTCGAACAATAAAACCTCAAAGAGTTGATTTTAAATAAACGCATATACTGTTATAACATGATTATCTGTGTTTACTTACTCGGTCGTTTCATGGTGCTGCTGCGGATCTGCCAATGTGACTAAAACGCTTTCCCACGTGGAGGAACGCACAAGCGTGAGAATCTGCCACTTCCGCTTCTACCGGCGCGGAGCTGATGTCGCGCCACCTGCTGGGCTGGAGTGGTTATGTTCACTCAGAGAGAGTTTAATGCAACCATGGATGTGATGATGCTGTCATTTTTATATCTTTATGAAAATATTCATCACAAATGATTTTTTTCCCCGATTAACTTAATTAATTTTGGAGAATTCATTGTACTACTTTGTACATTTGTACTCTGGTTTCACAAACTTAACTTATTGTTACCGCTGACTGTTACTTATACTTAGCTTTATTTAGCTTTTTTACTGCAGATTTATGTAGGGCAAATCTCCTTATTTTTTGTACTTGTTACCATTGTACTATTGTGTTTATTACCTGTACACGGCTGCTATAACAGTTGAATTTCCCAGTTTGGGATCAATAAAGTATTTTTATCTTATCTTATCTTATCTTATCAAATCAAGTGAAATGACGCAGTCCTCCAGGTTTCCCACTAAAGAGTTAACTGGCGGTGAAAAAGAAAGTAAACTGAACTTGAAAAATCTAGAGCATTTGCAACATTATTTTTGCACTTTCATATATATTTTTATTATTTTATTATTTTTATAATTTCAATTTCACTGCTTACTACATTTAAGCATCTGCTACTCTACTTAGATATCGATATCATGATGTTCACATACTGATGTTTGTATTTTAATGATATTAACTGTCAGGTACATTTTATATTTCCTGTTCAACACCTTTATTTTGTTATTTTTATATTCTGATGACTGAGACACCAGTGAAGACAGTGACAGCCAAAATGTCTCTTGAACTCTTGTATACTGGTGTGTTGGAGTCCATGAGTCCATGATACAATATACAGTACAATCCACACACTGTGTAAGTGTAGGCAACATATGTGTGGAGGTAGCTAGATGCCATACTTGGGTGTCTATATCTGGGACTTCAACACATTTCACATAGAGATGCAGAATTCTTTGTTTGGGCTTCATGCAGTGATGTCAAAACTGGTACACACTGATTGCTTGGACTGTGTTGCCCCCTTGTGCTTGCTTTCTGCTTTAAAAGTGAGAATCAGCTGTTTAAACTTATAACTATAATGGACATATCTAAACTGCATTTTATTTCCTCTATAAAGATGCCAACCTGTGTCCCATTTACTTTTCGTGCCTTGGTATCTTTCTTCCTGGCTGATGAATTCTGAATTCTTTGACCAACAACGTAGGGAATAATATAGCCAAGGTTCAGAAGTCTGCTTCTTGATGCTGAAATTGGCACTGATGATGACAATAAATGTATTGATAACGCACTGATAAGTTTTATATTTATATACATTTTTCGGGAGACAGTCAGGAAACAGTTTTGTTTTTTTTTATGTGCTGAGCATCTATGATTTGTGACCATGAAAACTACAATTTTAAGTTATATTACAAACATAACCTACACATGTCTCATAATTAGGACATACATTACTACAAATCGTGTTGCCACTTTATGTTGCAATATTTTGCAGTTCTCTCAAAGCTGCACCTTTCAATATTAGTGTATAACGTGTCACTGTGAGAGCAGCAGGTGTTGGACTGTGATCCGTCAGCTTCTTTGACCTGAGTGGTGTTTCCCCGCACCGTAACCTGAACTAACCCAAACCACCCTCCTCTTCCACGCCGAGATTTTATTCAAACGCAAAAGGATTTAGTCAAGACTGAAACAGCTGAACGGGTATCACAGTCTGCGGGGTGACGGAAAATCTTCGGGGGTTTGGGGAGGCGGAGGGGTCGAAGATGTGGAAGGAGAGGGCGAAGAAGAAGAAGAGACAACTCCGGGTCACGTGATTGGCTCGAGCATCTTTTTTTGGCCCATTTTGGAAGATTGCAAGAGCTCCGTACAGCCCAAGAAAATGACCAAACTGCAGTTTTTAAACGTCTTTTTGACTGAGCGTCTCATGCTTGCTGCGCAGGAGATTTACAAGTCTGTCGAGGACACGATTTTGGAGTACCAGGAGGAGATAGCGATAAGGGAGCGGGAGAACGACCATCTGAGACGCAGACTGCGAGACGCTGGAATTGAAATATGGCCAGGTTAGCTGCCCTGAAAGCTAACGGTGCAGTCAGTTTTTGACCAGCCAACCGAATCAGTGTGGTGGCATTAGGTGGTGAAATGGAAGTGACTGCTTACAGGACAAATATAACAACGCAATAAATGGCTTCAAAATAGTGTTGTCCCACTTCCAAGCAAGTTAACTTTAGCCGTTAGCGAGCTAGTTGACGTTAGCTCCTGTTGTTGTGGAGCGGCTAGCCCGTTAGCAACCTTTGTTCGTTAGCCAACCAGCTACGTTAGCCGACTAGCTTACACCAGGGTTAGCATTCAGTTACATCTGACTTCTTGTGTGCATGTTGACACAGTCATTGTACTAAATCATGATTTGTTCGACAGTGACAAACAGTGGTGTACGCTGTCAAAACCGATAATACGCATTATGCAGGCACGGTGTCATAGTGTTTCTTGTTTACTCCCAATTTTAAAACCTCAATCTCCATGTAGCCCTACATCTGAAACCGCTGCCAGAGTATTACCAAAGGTGCCATAAGTTATTGTGTTTACAAATACTTCATGTATTCTTCATGTCAGTTCATTTGTAGAGATTTTCTCCACTGACACTTTCTTAGCAGTGATAGAAAAAACCTTAGTTGCTGTGAGTTAGTGTAGTAGAACACTTAAAGGTCCAAGGCGGGTTAATATTTCATATAGGCACAACATTAGTCTTACTGACTATTAAATACTTAGTTACAAGTTTCCTGGACTGTTTCATATTAGAGTTGTGCCACCATTTATGATATTAAGACATCCTTGACTAACATCAGGACAACATAACAATTAGTACACTTTTATGAAATAAAGTGTTAACTCTGGTGGGAAAATGGCATGTGCTTTTATGCACAGCAGGTGACATATATATACAGTGCCTAAGAAATTTATTAGACAACTACCCAATGTGAAGATTTACAAAAAAAGCACATTATTATTTCTTGATTAAGATGTCAGATTATAGTGATTTATTTGAATTCCTGAACATAAGAACTTTAGTGGTTGAATGTCATGTTTGATTTATTTTTCTGGTTATTATGTGTGGAAAAAGGGCTATTTACTTCTTTCTATTTGTTATTTGCTAAATCAATAACAATAACATTTTTAGTTTTAAACAAGTTTTTGAAAGATTTCTAAAATATTTGTTTTCTCATTTTTATGACAGGTGGTCTAATTTAAGCACTATACACACACACACACACACACACACACACACACACACACACACACACACACTTTCTTGGGGGAAACACTGGTACTGCATATTGACCAACTCATTAGAAATTAGGCATGTTGTGTATCACCACACTTGCAATGTTTATATCAAAAATATTTTCTGATAGTTTTACTTAACAAGGTAGTGAGTCCAGCTCTTTGCTCCTTTCAGTGGACAAAGTGAAATGAAATTTGGTGAACTGCAAGTACAATATGGCATATTTAGTTCAGCCGCATTTGGATTGTGTTACAGACACTCTGGTGTTTGCCACACTGGACTTAACATTTTCAGCTGAACCTCTTCCTGCTGTTGTGTTCTTAGATCGCCCTTCCATGGCGCTGTTGGATGAGGAGGATGGTGAGCATCCACGGCGAGAGTGGAGTCCCAGCATGGGACATGAAGAGCGTATTCCTATTCAGATTAAGGATAAAAGAGATCTCCGGGCCAACCAAGGAGATGATCAGCTTCGGGGCCATGGCTCTTGCAGCACACCAGAGAACATGTTCACTCCTCCACGGGTTGGTAATGAATATCCCCAGGACGGCCCCCACACATCCAACCTCCCTCAGAGTCAGGGTGTGGAGAACAGAGAGAGGGATCCTGGCTCTCGAGGCTCCTCGAGGCACGTGAAGGCGGAGAGTGGAGGAGGCCACAGAGGCTCTACTTCTTCCAACAGCGGCGCCCAGCCTCTCGCACCAGTCAATCCAAACTGCTCAAATGAGAACAACATTGACATTATTGGGGTGGAGAATGGAGGACAGATGGTTGGTGCTAAGGGAGCTGGAACTGGAGCTAACAGAGCACAGGCGTCACACATGCGCAACCAAGGAGCCAACGCCGTGGACTGCCCCCATCAAAAATCCCCCCTGCAAGGCCACATGTCGTCTTTCTGCTGCAAGGTTTGTGGTGAGGCATTTAGTCACATTGGCCACTTGCATGTGCATGTACAAGTGCACACACGGGAAAAACCTTACCGCTGTGGTGTTTGCGGGAAATGCTGCAGCTCCTCTGGCAGACTCCAGGAGCACCAGCGGAGCCACACGGGTGAAAAACCATTCCGCTGCCAGATTTGTGGAAAGGGCTTCACACAGATGGCTCACCTGAAGGTACACATGAGGATCCATACGGGGGAGAAGCCATACAGCTGCCCCGTGTGTGGCAAGTGCTTCAGCCGCTCTGACAAAATCAAAAGGCATCTCCAGACCCATAGCCGCGAGGGAACATATTTCTCAGGGCAATGATGCAAATGTGTTGTTAAACAACCCAGTTTGTGAATCACATTGATGTGGGAAACTTTTCTACAAAAAGCTAAAATCGCTGCCACCAAGATGAGGCTTTTTTTTTTTCTTCCTACTTTCCAAGAACTAGGGATTCTGCAACTCTTAGAGAAAGTTTTTTATCTAATCTAATACTTCTCCACACCATAGTCCCTCAATAGAATTTGTATTAGCCAGTTTAGTATGTCATTTACTTAATTTTGTACTTGTCACTGAGTATTAAATCTCTGACACAATTTGAGTTATTAGCTAGCCTTTCTGAATAATCTAGCCTTTCCTTATTCATATAATTAGCATGATGAAGTCTTCCACACATGCCTTGAAACTGAGATGCATTAAGAAATGCAACAATGTTCAGCACAGTCATGGCTCATTATCAACCAGTCCAGTCATATCCATAAATTTACACTTGAGTTTAAAATCTTAAGCATCAGTGTATGCATGAAGTCACGTCCATTTTGTTTGGCCTGATAAGTAAAGCCTGTGTGTTATCTGGATTAGTCTAACACTGCCAGTAGTTGTTTTTTTTATGTAGCAATTTAAGAAAATTACACAAAATTTAGCCAAACAATAAGCTGGTGCAAAGCCCCCACAGACTGTGGACTTGACTGGTTTTACAAGGAGGAGTCTTATCTGGCACTTGTCTTTGTTTTTTTTTTAGTATTATTTTAGCCTCTTTTTCTTCTCAGTGCTGTCACATTGTTGCAGAGCTGAATACTGCCATCTCACATTGTCAGTGCTTCATGATGTCCATTGAAACATGGACAGAGCTATTGTGAGACTGCTCCACTATTTTGTGAAATAATGTGATGTTCTGTAAAATACCACTAGTCTCAATCTACCATCCGTTTAGGAATATTGTGGTGTCTTTTTTTTTTTTTTTTAAATGACATGCACTATTGCATCTATCCAACACAATGCAGAAATTCACTCTATAATAGGGCCATACAGTATTAGCTGAACGTACCTGTGGTACCAGGGGTCTCCAGTCTGCAAAGATTTATGTTCACCTGTGTTTCCACCACAGTCATTTTTCAAATGTGAGGTTTTTTTTTTTTTTTTTGGAGTGGCCTCAGCTGTGGTTGATTTTCAGAAGTGGTGGTTGGTTTATCATGGAATCAGGTACTTCCTCTGCCCATCCTGGACTGACCCTACCCCCCTGAACAGTAGACCCTACAGTTACCTTTCTCCTCTCAGGACTAATGCTGCATTCACAACATGAGGGCAAACCAGAAATACTAACATCTGACTTAACACAGCTATCCTACAAGTCAGAAACTCAGGGTTTGTGAGTTTTTTCATTGAATTTGTCCCTGCTTCTATCATTAAAAAAAAAAGATTAATTATATAATATGAAACCTTCAGACTGTGTCAGAGCTCAGTTGTTGCTTCGGACCAAGTCCTGCCCAAGCTCATGTCCCTGTACATGTTATGAATGCAGCATGAGACAACTACAGCACGTCCTCACAGCTGACCAGCAACCCTTCACTCACAGTCTTCTCTGGGACACCAATGTTCCCCCCTCCTGCACACACACTCTATTGTACAGTGTTGTATCATTGCGTATTAAATGTTATTTTTTAATAAAGTAGTCATTGAGTATCCATTGTTATTGTCTTGTATTATGTGTGAACAAAGCTATGATACTAAACTGATGAGGAGTCCAAGTTACCTTTTCTACTGGTATAGATGATTCCTCAGCATTCAAATGTCCAGTGTAATCCAGCATCAGAGCGCTGGAAATGAATGTTGCCAATTAATTAATACATGTATTATTAATGGCATATGTGTTTGAGAAGTCAAACTATCCTACGAAAGGTTAATTAAGCAAAAAGTTTGGTTAATTTACAGCATTTCAACACATTTCCTTCTTTTTAAGAAGATACGCAAAGATCTGTTTTTCAGAATTTTAAACAGTCACCATTTTCTAAGTAAAATATGTATTATCAAGAGAATTTTAAATATTTTCTGCCTGATAACTATTTTAGGAAAGTGGGTGTAAAAAATAAAATGAATGATAGTATTGTACATCTGTGCACAAAAAGGCCTGTTGCACCTCATTTACTGTAATGTAGTTTCAACTATAAACGGCTGCTATTTAATATTCAATATGCTTGGTTTAATATTCAAACCACAATGAAATCCTGAGGCAAATCATGTGCCCACAGCTGGTAAGTATTTTGATGCACTAAGTGTAAAAAAAAAAAGAAAAAAAGATTACCTCATGGTAAAGGATCCACTCTGTGTTTTGTTGTGTAGTAACACATATAGAACACCGGGTGGGGTACTTTCCACAAAGATGTAAAAATTGTGTGAGTTGGGATAATTTTTCTGTAAAATATTTCTACACATGCTGATAAATTTAATTTAAAATTGCCATCCACCAGAGAGAATTTTCGTTCTTTCTTTCTTTTTAAAATCTGTGTAACTGGCAAAATGTAATGACTTCTATACCTCAAATGAAAAGCAGACAATTTGTCAATGACACAACTACAAAAAAAATTCAGGAATGGAAACGAAGTCCAATGAAATGAAGCTGGTAGACTGAGGGAGATGTAGCTGATACACGATATTTTGTTTGCTCCCATCAAATAAACAGAAGTTATTGAAGTAACTGTCCCTTTTGTGTAGGTCAATAGAGCTGCTAAAAGGCAATCCAGTGAAACATGCTACCTATACTGTTACTTGCATGATTACATTACCCAATCACAGGCAATCAAATCAGAGCCCTGTTCAGGCTTCAGAGCCAGATGATGGCCTGTGCATCTGAGAATTTCTTTCATTCAGTCTGAATAAATACTTTTATTTGCTAACACAGAAATATCACTTCTCATATCAGTTTTACCTTATAGTCAGTAACAATGGTGCATGTTTTAAAAAGGCTGTTGTGATTTAACTCTAAATCATTTGAGACAGAAGCTGGTTTGCGCGTGGAGATGAGCAACTGTGAATCCACTGATCCATCCATAAAAATGTCTTAACATTTTAAATTGTCTTTTTACAAATGTTACAGAAAACAAACTGTAGTTGTGTTTAGCCTGTCACATAGTTTTTGCCTCAATTGTGCAGGTTTTGAGATAAATATTACACATCTGAGATTTCTGCCTCCAACACAAAAAAGGAGGTGAATGGAAGTTTGTTTGTGGTTTTGTATTAAAAAGTAGATTTTAAAAAATTAACAGCAACTTCTCTTTCCAGAATTAGCCTCACTACGAACGGTTTTCATCTGGACTGGTTCTTTGGTACAAAGTAGTTTCACTGGTAACTGATCACAGTCACTTTTCTGCAGTCTCATAATGTGTGTGATTTTATTTTTTAGGGTAAATGACTGTTCCAAAATTTCTCTGTAGCTTTGACCCAGCTTCAAAGAGGAATCAAATCGTCTTTGAAGATATCTTGGAAGAAAATCAAGCATTAAATGGAGAGCAGGCCAACCAACAATGATGACAGAAATAAAATTCATTTAATTTCCATGCAGCTACTGAGCTGATTTTTAGCTGATTTTTTTTCATATTGATACATCTTTGTGATTCCTAAAAAGGTGCACACAGCCGGTGTAGACCGACAGTTTTATCCAAAAGAATTCTAGAGACACACGGTAGTTTCCTAACTTCCCATGAAGGGGACACTTTGATCAATCCCCGTGTTCTTAATATCTAAAAATAGCAGCAGGCATCAACATTTTATGAGCAAAAGAGGGTTTCAGTGTCTCATAGCTGTTGGTTGATCAAGTGAGCTGGGAGATAAAAATGTCCTCCAGGGATCTCATTCAAACGTTGATGGATGAAATCATTCAATGAATAAGTCAGCTCATGAGCCGTGACGCAGACATAAATATTACGTTTCGTAAATGATGGTTAGTGGTCAGTCGTTGCACAGGCCAGAAGAAGCAAGGATCAGAGGTGAATAACATCTTCAACAAATAAACCCAAGGTGCAGGAGAGAAAAGAAGAAAAGAAAGTAGCTTGTCTTTTCTACAGGATGATTCTGATTTCAGTCTTAGATCTGCTTGCCTTCCACTGAGAGGCCTGAGGCTTGCACAATAAACAGCACATCCTGTACCAGTTGTGTAGTGTGTTTTGTGTGTGCACTTGTTTTACTGGCACATGGGTGTGCTGATCTGTCCATGTTTTTGCCTCAGTTTTTTTTTTTCACTTCAACTTTGTGTATGAGTTGTCTGGACGTGTGTTGACTTTTCTTTCACTCCAGGGGAGCGGCAGTCATCTCTTCAGCATCTCCATTGGGGACCCTGTATACTATTTTCCCATGGCTCTGCACTGCACGCAGCCACTCCAGACCCTTCCAGGAGACCAGGGTTTCTATTGGCTCAGACTGTGCTTTTATTTACTCACTCGAGAACACTGTGTAAAATGTCACAGTTTACAACAAAAACAGCTTTGTGGCCACACTCTTTCACAGAACCGGACTAAGTAAGTTACTCTATTTCTTGCACGCCCCCCCCCAAAACATGTGGTATCTTTTAAACTTCAATTAGCCTTAAAGGAACAGTTTGAAGTTACTCTCATCTGACTCTCTGACAAAGAATGAATAAGAAATATATTTCATCAGATGCCAGACAATTCCTTTAAAGTTAGAAAAACTACAGACAAAACGAAACAAAAAAAAAGATGACATGCCAGAAAGGAGAACAACTCAGAGGAACCACCTCTGCCTCTGTATTACAACAAGTCAAACCACAATACTGGTGCCACTGTATCTACAATCTATCACAAGAGACTATGGCACAATAGATCAATAGATCACAGCATTGACTATTTGCCCTAACCCTAATCATGAGTGAAATTCAGATCACTCAGTCATTCAGTTAAATGGTCCTTTCTCATGTCCTGTTGCATGATGGCTCATCTAGAGACATAAAATTGAAATATTTCTTCTGGCATATATTTACTCAGATGGATCCAGCAGAGCAGTTTGTCTTGGTGGAAAAAATGGCAGCCTCACAAAATATGTTGCTGGTTACTTGCACATAATTTAAGGAAGAGACACCAATGATGACAGTTATGTTGCCAAGTGGAACGATCACAGAAAGAGCTAACTAAGAAATGTCAGATGCTTATGAACTAGCAGTTGGCTGTTTCAGAGTTCTTACAGCTTGACTGGTGCTATCAGTATCTCCGGACAGTTACTGAACAGGTGATTGCCTCAGTGTTGCCTCAACATTTTAGATCCTAGAAATTCATCATTGCATAATTGTTGCAGCAAACCTGAAAAGAATCTCACAACTTGTAATGGCATGATACAACGGTCATGTTCAGGCTCCTATTTTGATATTTATTTATTTGTCCGTTGTGTGGCATCTAGTCCTGAAATGAAACTGGGTCTCAAAATTACACCACCAACATCTTACATTGAGAAAAATCTGATAGCAAATCACAGTTTTACAGATTCAGGTACAAATAAATAACCTGACATCTGGAGTGATGATGTGTTATTTCCTTGTGAAAATAAAAGTCAATCCAGTACAACCAGTGGAAAACATATACTTCTAGAGATGTTTTAATTTTCTAGCTATCTCTGGTTGTATCCCAAACATGTACACGTACAAGGCAGCTGAAAAAATAATGATTTGCTATTAGTTTCTCACACCTCACATATTATACAGCTTCTGTCTGACCGCTCTTTGACACATTGATCTATACTTCACAGAGGGGAGACGGCTGGATTACGCCTGTATTTGTATTATCCCTGTTTTATCTCAAGATACAACACTGCCTCTGGAGGACTGTGGAAATGAAAGCACATATTGTATGTTGACAGAAGCTTGTGATTTGAGTGCCAGCCAGAAAGATGCACCTGCATGAGCAATGCTTCCTGTACAACTGCTAATGTATAGTCAGCAAGTCAGTAATGTGTAGTCAGTGTACTCAGTAGCTCATGTGGCGCCCTGAAGTTCATTGGTCAAAAGTGGAAGCCTGTTGCTGCACTGAGGTTTTTACACACTGTGGCCGATACTTTATCTTAATGACATATGCAATAACATCAACATTTAAAAAATATGTGTTGGGTATATGGGTTTTGTTTTAAAGATTGTATAGCAACTGCTGTGAGCTTTCTGACTTGTGTCTGTAGTTTTTTTCATTGTGTAATAAATCTTTATATCCATCTCTCATTTGACAGTACAAGAAAACTGGTTAATGTCTTTATTCTGTTTGAATGAGGTTTAGGTGTTGACAGCCCTTGTTGTTGTGTTCTATCATTTTATTATTATTAGAGCTATTTTGTAGTTCACAGGACATTGTATGCGCACAGCAGTTTCAAAAATGCCCACTCAAATGTTAAAGTATTGTATCCCCCCCCCTTTCTTTTGTTCAAATGTGTACATGAGGCAGGTATATCCTTCACAATAACATAAAATATCAGTTCAGATTAAAGTAACAAAAACAGACTGTTCACATCTCAGATGCATTATTTGGAAAAGTGTCTCACTCAAACTGCAGCTGGAAAACACACACATGACCAGTGTAACAGAGATTTGTCTGCAAGTGTATAAAGGCAGTTTTTGAGATTAAAAATTTAGACTAATTATTTAGTAGTCTTTTGCTCCTTTTGATGTTAGTCTCTATAAAGAGTTGTGGCTTTACACTAATATGATTTGTCATGTGGACTAATTACAATATATAATCTCTTGGAAAATCCATAATAAGCATTACAGGAAATTAATTTGTCCATAATAGGATTACAGACCTCACTCACAAATACCATCAACAGCACAGCACTTTACTTTCACTTTCTTCCTCTTACTACCAGGTTTAGGGAAGAAATGGGGGAGAATGCTTGAATGTAAAATGCAACTATAAATGGAAATGTTCAAAGGCTCCCAGAGGTAAAACAAATATAATGAAACATCGACGCCACCTTCACCCCCTGCCGTGTGAGGGATCATACATTGTTCATCTGCATAGTCAAATATCTGGTTTTTCAGTCAGGTGCTGGACAGATCAGATACACTGATGCATTGCAAATACTAAAAGGCAAATACCAATAAAAAATTCTTCTGTGTACAGCTAACAAAGCCATGGCCGATTTCAAATTTTGAGTCCTTTCATGCTCCTGTGCTCTTCCTATTCTTTTTCTGCTTAACCTCATCTCTACCCCTTTCCTTACATAATACTGGTAATATAATTTTTATTTATCCCCTCTCTACCTCTCCTCACTTCTCCTATTCCGTTTTCCACCCTCCTCTCCACCCATTCATCACTTCCTCCTCCGCTCTCACTCTCTACTGCAGTCTTGCTGTCTCTTGGCCTTGTCATCATATTTCACAGCGGTCTTTTAATGTTGACATCGACCTAGGTGCCCATGTACTTTTGGAGTCCATAAGTTTCCAGGATTACATGCAAAGTCATATTTCTGATCGCTCTATCCAGGCAAACAGGGAAATCTATGTGTTTTTCCACCCACTGGCAGTGATCGCCTATAAGTGGCAAAATAAATCACCCAGCTTCAGTGTTTTATGATGCTGTGAGGGATGATAAATCAACAGGGAATGACAAAAATAAGCATTAGATAACATGTGTTGTAGGAGGTGGTAGCAGGCCCTCCTTATAACCACCTTTGAGTTTGATAAAACATATCAACAAGCCTGCTGGTTGTATTACAAAAAGCAAATAAATAAATAACAAACAGTGGTTAGTTAGTTAACTACATTATTTATTGAGGTCAGGGTTACGAAGAAACACTGTTTAGCCCAGTTACAAAGCCAGAGTTACAAAGCCATAGTGGGAGCCAAAATGCCAAAGTGAAGCATACTGTTACTGAAAACATAAACAATAAAACAGAAATTGATTGTGATTGTCAAAGTTTGTTTTTCAAAGCATCCAAAACTTCCAGTTATTTTAGAAGGAATGACATTTTAATTATATTTCAAATAATTAAAAAAAACTAAATAGTTTATAAACTGCTGAGAATGCAAACTTTTTACCTTGGACATGTGGCTTTACCCTCAGTCTTTTAGCACTGTATTATTGCCATCTAGGGCAATAATAATTGCTGAAAATTGCTGTTGCCTGGAGCTGGCAACAGCAATTTTCAGCCAATTCAGAGGTCTTTTGAGTTAGCATTAACTTACGCTAGCTTGCTACACCTGATAAAATCTGGTGGGAACAGCTGTCATTTCAGACAGACCTTACAAAATTTACAGTCATCGGGCATAAGTCTGCTTTTTTGTTGTTCTGTGTGAAATACCATAAACATTTAAGATCCATTCCTTCAAAAATTACTGTCAATTTCATGTGGTACCACTGTTGTCATTGTAAACTGCTGTGTCATGCTAGAATCAGCATGGAAGGCTTGAAAGCCATAGCAACAGTAGCTAAGGGGACCTTAAATGTCATCATTTTATTGGTCCATGCTGGGAACTATTATCAGAACCTCTTTGCATCCTGTTGTTGTCTACCTTGTGTTGGTAATGTATTCATACCCATGTTTTTTCATTTTTTACAAGATCTTTTTATGGCCTTTCTGCTTCACTGAACAGGTCAGTTTTAAGTGGAGAGCAACATGAGGTGAGGGAGGGATGGGATGCATCAACATGAGTCACTCACAGAAGCCAGTCATTGGTTTGCAGTAATACTTCCCTCTTTAAATGTTTGCTCGTCTGGGTTTGGTCTGGTCTAGGGGTACCAGGACAATCCATTTAATCCAAGGCGTTTGGTATCATTTGTCCAACACATTACTTTTCCCAACCATATTGAATCTGGCTTCAGCCACATTATGTCATGACTAGCCCCTAAGGGGGCTGTTCTCTGAACTCTTTTGGTTATGTTTTGAACTCTCTTTTGGACTCTCGGACTCTTGTTAAGTTTTGTTCACTGTTCCTGTTCTATTTTGAAATCATGGCCCTTGTGTATCTTGTCTTGTTCTACTTCCTGTCTTTGTCTTGTTTCCCTCCTTTTGTGATTGTCTGCCCCACCCTAATTGGTTTCACCTGTTGCCCATTGCCTTGTGTATTTAAGTCTCGTTATTTCCCCGTGTCCTTGTTGGTTTGTCTGTGTCCATGCCTGAGTGTGTTTTCATGCCTGAGTGTGTACCCGAGTCTGTGTCTTCCCCATGTTCCTTCCCATACCTGTGCCCTGTGTTTTCTTTCCCCCACCTCATGGACCTACCTTGATTTTCTTTGTTTAAAGTAAGGACTTTGTATTTTTGTTTAGTTTGTTCTTAAGTGTTTTTTTTTTTTCTCCTTCGTGGATGATTTTTGGTTGTTTGAGTCTTGTTCCCTGGCCCTGGACACTTCCAGTGATTTTTGGTTTATTAAAAGACTTTGTTACTCCTAGCCTGTCTCGGGGGTTATTGCTTTTGGGTCCTGGCCTGATTCCTAGTCTCAGCCAAACACATTATTTGATTTAAGATGGTTATAGTCATGACATGTTCAAGTGATGCAACAAAAAATACATGGTTTATGTGAAACTTCTCAAAATAATTAAGATAACTTAAACAAAAATTAATTTTTTCCCATGGCAAAGTTTGTCTGAGGTTAATGTTGGTAGATAGTTCACTGGAATTACAGTAATTCTGTCTACTTTTAGACTGTCTACTACTTTGTGTTTACAGAGAATGAGGGACAAAAAGAGGGACAGAAAAGAGGGTAAGAAAAAGAGAGAGAAAACAAATGAGAGGGTGAGGGAGTCTTGGTTCACTGGGCACTGAGTTTAGTGGGCCTCATTAGAGATGAAGCTTCATAATAGACGATACTCACTAACAACGCTGGTGCTGTGACCCTAGCAGGGCGACAAGGTTCAGAGAGGACGGACTTGAATGAATACATTAGGATTAGGGGAGCCCCTCTCGGGTCTCTGGGGTTCCTCTGTTGTTTCTATAAATGATTGATCCTGTTTGAAAGAATTACCCTGAAAATCAATAAGAGTAATACATGAACTCATTAAATGAACTGGCCTAGCTCCAGGAAAGGATAAAAGACTTTAGACACGTAAGTGATAGAAGCGATTTACTGCAGTCTCTCCAACATCCTGCCAAAAGCTGGGTTCTTGAAAACCATTGAGAGCTGAATGAAGATTAGAAGACAATACATATGGCTTTAATGGTTCGAAGCCATTTCATTTTGCCACCATTCAAGGGAACTGAAGTGAAATTGAGGAAACTAGCTTTCTTGAGATTTTGCATAGGATATAGAGGCTCACTCGTCTTTTGAAATGTGCAGTCATAAAGTTCAGGTAACAGTTAATTCTCCAATATAAGGTACAGTCTTTTTAAAAAAAAAAAAAAAAAAAAAATTTCTAAGAGACTGCGGCTTTTCCACCAGTGAGACTTCATTTAGTCAAGCTTGCAGGAAGGGTTCATGCTAAGTCATGCATCTTTGGAGCATGAAATGCACTTAAATGCTATTTGGAAAAAACTCAAAACAACTGATAAGAACCATAAACTCTACTCGAGTGTTTCATTTCAGTGTTTCAAAGCTCATTTCTCATCCGCTCACTATCAAAACAACCATCTCTCTTTCACCATCATCTCAAGTATGCTGCATCATTTTCAGGCGCACGTGCCTTATACCTTATTACACTTTACTGTATAAGAGCTCTGGTGAGATCTGTTGTGAGATGATAAACTCACCCACAACAAGGGTATAGTGACCTTGGTTGAGGATAGAGTCCTCAGACAACCTGAGTAGAGGTAATCCAGTGTGGTTATGCTTTATGCATTCAGTTTTCCTGCTGTTGCTATCTCAGGGAGAGCTTCCACGTTCCAGCTGCCACACGGCTGAAATTAAATATACAAACCCTATAGCAACCCTCATATGACAATATTTGGTTATCTATTTTGCGTAAAGATGGGTATGAGATTGGAACTTCAGTATCTGATTTGTTATATTTTATAGTGAATGCATTTTTAATTGTTAAGCTGGTACAAGGCATCTTTTCTGGTTGTTTAAGAGTAATGCTTTTGTTCCCTACAAGCTTCATTGAATTAAACATTACAGATGCATATTTTACCACTCCCATTACTGTTTAACATTTGTTCCTTTATTTGATAAATTGGACCTATGAAACAAACCGATTAACCTCTCAGAGCAGTATTTTCCAAAGAACCGAGGGAACCCAACAAACCCAGGGTGTGACAAAAAAAGTAAAAGCTGTCAAAGCATAGCATATTTATAAAGACTACACAGTGAAAACGTGACAAGCTGACAAAGTAAAAACAGTTTTGTTAACAGTGTAAGTTTGGCCACATCAATACAAATATCCCTCAGTTTATCCTCAGAGGTAATTCTCTATTTAGTCCGGTCAGTCACCGAGATGGGTCGATCAAAATGCCAGAGTGAAACACAGGAGTGAGCTGAAGACACACGGAGGCTCTGCTCTTTATGTCAGTGAGCATCTCCTCAGAGAGCAGTAGTCAGTCACAGCCGTGTGTTTCTGCCTGAATGGCCAGGGTCTTCTTTGAGGCAGTGAGGTATCAAACAAATGTCAGAGCACTGACCACAGCATGTACAGTGGTAACACAGTGGAAGGTGGAGCCCACAGCTGTCCAAACCAACAAGATTTAAGCTCCCAATTTGCTCTGTGTGATCTCTCATGTCTCTACCAAAGTGTATAATGGTGAAAATGTACAGCTCTAGAGGGACACAATTTGACAAGCGAAGCCTACCTTCCTTTTTTTCTTTCACAATTCACAAGCTCTTAGTGTCAAAATATTTGATAGAAACCTTTTTTTGTGAAGGTATATACATAAACAAGGATGTGATTTATGTTTTATTTCTTTCTCCAATCAACCTTTTCAGATCTAAAGGTCACCTGGGTGGATGTTACATGTATTTTGCCCTCTTCATGTACTGATTGCAAGCGTTTCCTGAGCTGCACAATCAAAGAAAATGGTGTCTGAAATCCTACAAAAGTCTTGTAGCGCAGCTACTAAAGTCAGTGATTGCATTTCCCAAAAATGTAACTATTCCTTTATTGTTCATTCTGACAGCTTTCACAAGTTAAATGAGGCTGAGTGACCCAACATCACTGTCAAGCCACAAAAAGACACTGTAGCAGCAAAATGTCAACATGCCAAAAACCCACTTAGCTTAGATGAGCTCTTAACCGGTCCAGAGTTCCTTTCGTGGAGGGTCGTTCACAGAAGGCCTTTTAAACCCCCACCAACATACGTAAGTGATGGCACGCTGTCAGCAAAGCTCGAGTTAGTGGCATACACGTGTTTTTAACTCAACAGCATACACATTTTTTGCGTGATTCTAAGCTTTCATCTAAAGGTGTGAGGCTACATCAAGGTTATTAAAACCCTTGAACACGTAACCACCCTTCTGATGCCAGGTCTGCACATAAGCTTCTCTGCAGAAAATAAGAAATGTCTGACTCTGTGGATGTTTTGACTCAAAACATGGGATATATGACATCCACATACACCGTGTGGAGGTCACTCTAACAGTCCGTTCAGGAGACTCTGTCCAGTTCCTGCACTGCTGTGTGCTGCATTACAATGAGCTTCAGCTCTCAATCTGAGTCGATACTAGAGCCAGAGGAAAAAAACACAAAGAAATATAAGAGAGGAGAGGTAAGATAAAGGGATGGAGGTGAGAGACAAAAAGCTAAATTAGAAGTAAGTGAAAACTCTGAGAGAGCTGAGCAGAGGTGACGAAAGAAACTCTGGTAGGAAACAGTTGTTTGTTTACCCTCTTTCTGACTTTTACTCATATAGTAATCAAAATCTTAATGATTTCATGAGGTTATTTTGGGTTATACAGTCCTTTATCAAGAATATGCAGATCAGCCACTGAAAATGAAAGTAAAGAGATCATAACATAGAGATAGGGGAAGAAGTATATTTTCTGATCGCACTAGTGAAATCTGTTAATACAAATTAACTGATGAAGAAATCATCTCTTATGATGAATACACCTTCCTCCTTTCTGACCTACAAAAATGTTTTTGATTAATAGCCTTAATTAAATCTTGTTTCACTTCACCAGTTGCCTCACTCTCTAAGACTGTCTGCACATACAGTATGTTCAACCAGCTCTGACAGGGTCTCGAATGTGGGTGGATGCTGCTGGACACTGACGTACAGATTGGACAGTAACTGTTTTAGTGGCCTGCCATAACAAAGCCTCTAAAATCTCTGCAGGAACAGCAGGGACATGTGTGGGCCGAGTCTGCCAGACGACTGCAATTTACAATTAATCTCACATGAGAGTGCCATAACATGGTGACTCAAGACTGCCGTTGTCACTTGGATGAGCAGTTTCCTTACTGAAACTGACCTTCAGAAAAATTGCTTCTTTTGCAAGCTCGCTGTTTCCTCAGCATGAGCTGAATCAGTTCTTCTACGGAATAGTTCCACATTTAGGGAAATGTCTGTTTAAGCTGTACAAAAGTCATTATCTTGGCCAGAAGCAGTGACATTCTGGAGTCAACATGAAATCATGATGTTTGGGCAAGAAATAGTCACAGACATTTTTGTGTGGATTAAACAAACATGATAGCGTATAACATGTTCATAGTGAGCCAAAGTAAAACTGGAACTTCTAGGTCTTTGTCCAGAAGCCATGGACATTCATTCAAAATCACATTTTTACATTTGTAACAGTACAAATAACTTATGTAAGGACATATCCATAATCAACATATGCTGTTAGTTTATACTACAGAAGTCTAGATAAGGAAGGAAATTCAAAAAATATTATATTTTATTATAATATTGTTATTTATTCTATATTTCTTTCTTTTAGTTTTGGAAGAACGATTGAAGAATCCCATTCCTGAGTTCTTTAAAATCATAAAGGTTTTGGTTTATAATAGCAGAACCCTGCCACCTAGAAATTACATTCCTATACAGCTAAACTGGAAGACCAAATACATTTAGTGGAAAATGTAAGCTGGATTACATTTTCTATTAACGCAACGAGGACATGTTTGTTTCATATTTGGCGAGTTGCAAACACGCTGATACTGAACACACCAGTAAAGTGTAAAACAAAGTGTAATATAAAATATCTGATCTTGCAGTACAATATAGCAACATAGATATATAACATTTTTATGGTTATGTTTAGGCACTCACAGCACTTAGTTGTTAAGGAAAGATCATGGTCTGGTTTATTACAGAAAAAGTTTACAGTGACTAATCTTCACCTATTTTTTATCAAATGCTAACCACAGACGGGACTGTGGATGAGTGTGTGTCTGGCGTCTGGTGTGACAGTTGTGTGCTTTGTACGCCCACCATCCACCACAACCATGTTCATTCATCCATCCATTCATTCAATAAAAAAACAGCCTCTCAATGTAATCCAGCCAGCAACTGCTTTCCCTACAAAACGTGTGCTAGATTATTCCCCAGGAACATTCATTTTTCAAGAAGACCAATGAAAGAAATGTTGAATGAGAGATGCGAGCTTGCGCATGACCTCAGGACCTTGACCTTCTATCAGTGACTTTTAGAGATGCAAGTAGGTCTTCGTGCTCTTGGGAAGGGCCAGGCTATCTGTTTCCACCATGTTTCCAGTTTTGATGCAAAGCTAGGCTATATGCTCCAGCTTCTTACTGTATTTAAAATGCCTTCATGAGAGTGGTATTGATCTTCTCACCAAGAAAGTAAATTAGCTTATTTTTTAAAACTTTCCTTTTAAAGTCAGAAAATACAGAGCCACACACAAAAACTGTCATTTCAGGTCCCCTTTGAAGAAGAAACGTGATGAAGAATACTCAACTGGTTTCACTTTGAACTTACAAGTCATTTCCAAAGCCTCTGCAGGCATCCAAATCTCTAATCCTATTTTTTCCACGGTGCTTCACTTTCCCTGCGTGCCCACTTTAAAGTCAGAGAGTTCATGTTTATGACAACTTGACTTTTGACAACTTACTGTATTATGATACGTTGAACTCTGGGTTTCACACAGACGATAAACATTTGTGGTGGTGAATGTGTGTTTTCTTTTCAAACAGTCTGAAACTGTCTGAAAGACAGAGGGAGGGGAAATGACTCAAAGCACCAACCACTAAAAAGGTTTGGATTACATGAAGTGCAGCTTTTATAGTGATCAGAGTGAATGTCACATTGCATACTAAAACATTTAATAAATTGAGGATGAGCTTATTAATCTATTCCATCTTGCAATATCTTTTAAAAGGAAATATAATGTCAAAGGATTTTTTTTCGGGGAGTGTCTGATTAATTTGTATTCTGGCAGCCCTCAGTAGACGCTGTGCACAGAATGACCTTGTGAGGTGAGATTGAGTAGAGATATTGTGATGCACAGTGAGATTTTGTTTGTGCCACATCTTGATTTGCATACAGTTCTCAATGAAATGGCTTATTGGACTGAGCAACAGAGAAATAAAAGATTTGTCTCTGAAGCTTTTAAGCTTCCATTATATTGATTTGGTTTAAAATAATGCTTTTAGTTCTTGCCTATGACTAGTTTAACATGTCTTTACAACTGATGTTGTGTCAGCAGAGCTTTTAAAAAACAAGCTGGTACAGTAGCTTGTTTTAGCGTCTCTCTCTTAGACCCTCTCTGGTCATGAATTACAGAGGAAACATCCTTGACTCTTTCTTCAATCAGTCCATTTCTCTGAGAATCTTAAACTTGACAACAACATTAAACATTAAACTCTTCAGTCATCGTGATAGTTTCAGTAATCATGTCTGTTTTCTCATTTTAGGCACCAGCGATCCACCATGAAATAGCAAGCAGACAGGACAATGTTACAGTCATTTGCTCAGTTTAATAGACATCGCTGCGACTTCATCAAGAAAAACAAGCTTGACTTGGAGCTTTTTTTCATTGGGCGAGAGATGTGACACGAAGGAGAACAATTGCAACAAGATTTCATGCTAAGCCAGGAGGCAATATGCTGGGGCAGCAGCAGGGCCATAAAAGTGCACCACTGGGAGGGAACAATTTTGTGATTTGGTCCTAGGGAGAAGAAAATTGCTATTTTTGGACATAAGTGAATCAAACAGCAACATGAGATCACATCATGGCATCACAAAAAATACATGATATATAGACTAGCTGTCCAAGAAATCATTGAGTTCATGGTTCAAGTGGCTAAATTACATGTTTGTTTTGTTTTTCCAGGGATAAACAGTCTGGCTTGGTGTTTTAAAAGCCTCATCTTTATTACATTGGTTGTGTGTTGAAACTACAACGCAGTTACAATATTGACAATACTGATTTGCCTAATTGAGTCTAAATGATCTGATACTTGTGAGAAGCAATAATTTTCTATAATTTTAATTTGAAGGTCCACATCTCACACGATCTTACTCAGAGATGTCTTGGACTTGGACTTCACGGCCTTGTAGCTGACAGTTCTGAGATTAAGACTTTGGGAAGCACAGTGAAGAAATGAGACAAAATCAATCAGAATATAAATCTATTTACATCGCACCACTAATGCCCAGCATCCTTTATTGTGAGCAAACTCTTTCCCCTGGGGACTAATCAGAATGATAAATGAACAGTGCCAAGGTAAACCGCAGCCCCATAGCTCACTGTGTGTGTGTGTGTGTGTGTGTGTGTGTGTGTGTGTGTGTGTGTGTGTGTGTGTGTGTGTGTGTGTGTGTGTGTGTGTGTGTGTGTGTGTGTGAGCGAGAGAGGACAGAGTGGTACAGGAACTGCCCAAAAATCTATTTAAGGAATGCAAAAGAATAAACTTTCCTTAGCAGAGAGGGAACATTTCTTGTTTTACGGCAATGTGTTCTCACACCAGCTGTGGAAAAAAAAGAGAAATGAGTAGTGGCTATTTTAAAATGATTGCTGAGGTCAAAGTGTTGCTCTGGCTTCATTAACTGATCAGTGAGAGCTTGGCTGCTGCAGAGCAGCTCAGTTTTACGAGAGCACGTACACTAACAGGGATCCTAAGACATGATTCCCTACTTTTTCCTGATGCTTTGATAATGAATTTATTGTCTTTCATTATGAGCATGACCATGGAGTCACTCAGTTATGATATTATGATGTCCAGATTGTGCAGTAATAAAAGGAGATTCTATGGAGTCTATTAATAACACTGATACATATTCAAATATCACAAAAATACAACTCAAGCACTGTAGCGTAAATAGGAAAAAATGTGCCCCATGTTTTCTCCCTTCTTTGGTTGTTAAAAGGTCAAGATGCTATTCAAAATTAATTTCACTAACTATCCAGTCAGCTGACAACAAAGACTGTTTGCTCCCAGGCCAAATGGATAAATTTAACACAAAACTATTATTATTTTATGTGTAATGTGTTGACATAATGACTAGATACAATGACACAACAAAGCTGAAAATTAAGACTGTCCAGACAACTTCAAATTTATAAAACTGGATGATGTCTCCTTGTTATAACTGAATAAACAGAAAAATTAAGTTTATGTAAAAAAAAAAAAAAGGTTGGGAGCCAAAGCTAAATGGCAGAAATAAGCAGACTAGAATTAACATTTTACTCCATACGCTATACCACTGACCAGAAGCACATGCCGAAGCCTTTCAATTTTCCAGGACACAGCACAGGAGCAGACCTCATATTTGCTGCAACTACAAACAGGCTGGCAGGTGTCAGAGAACCTTTACAAAGCCCAGCAGGGCCGGCTGATTGGCCAGGGCCACTTTCCCTTCTCAATGAGCCAAACACAGATGATGCAATGGGCATCATCAAAACCAGCATTGTTATTGCACTTTTATAGTTTTTTTTTTTCTCTATGATCTTAATTGGTGTGGAGAGAGATGCTGGGCATGTCGCCGGTTCATCACACTTATTCACACCCACAATAATAGCTATGGGCATTTACGAGCCTCCAGATGTATTGCACTTTTTGGGGGAAAACAATAAACTTTGCAGTATAGTATGTGTTGCCTGAATCACCAGAATCGTAAAACAAAGTAAAAGAATCATAGTTAAATTATTATACATCATAATACACATATTAATATGTGAATTAAAGGTAGTTTAACCACACTAAATCACATGAACTCCACTAAATTTGAGAAATGGTAGTTATTGATGGTAAGTAAAACTTGTCATTTTTTATTTACAGATCTTTCAGGTCTTAACTCAATTTTGATCTAATATGATGGCCTGTATGCTTTTGTTGGGCAGTATTATTTTTATCACACCATCAGTCAGAATCGATGCATTAAATGCACAGAATAGCATGAGAAACAACAGCTTTGTAAAGCACAAAATGCAATTCAAAACTGTTATGTGGCACAGAACCTGGCATCACATATTTAAAGATTTGCCGTTTGATCAGTACGTCACAATGAATCATGCTACATCTGCTCAGAGTTACTTTGCATGCAGCCTGTAAGATCTCTGGCTTAGCAGCAATCTGTCTCATCACATTGATGATGACAATATGATACCCCTACTGCTGTGAGACAGCTCACCATAAAAATATGTGCTATAGAGGTAGGCATTCCTGCTGCAAATAATCCCACTGGGTCCTGCTGAGACTATCACAGTCTGATTATTATGTACCCCAGTCCCTCCATCAGAGGTTTATCACTTGCACAGGTTTGTTGTTTACATGCCTCTGTGGGACTGAGATGGTGAAGACTGATGGACGGGTCACCAGAGATGCACTGAACGCAGGGAGACTAACAACAAAGAGAGGGCACACACCCAAGGTCCTCTCATTCTCAACAGGAGAAGAGCTTACTGGTGAGGGCTCAGCTGGCAATCTGTATTTGACGACTGTTTGATTCTGTCAGAGCGTGAAAGAGGTTGACTTAAAAAAAAGAAAAAAAAAACCCCAAAAAACTATATTTAAAAAAAAGAAAATTAGACTCTATCACCACTAAGACATGGAACCATACTGTGAACAAATGTGCACCATTTGGAAATAACAGACACAAAAATGTAGCAGTGTAAAACTTTGAAAATGAGAGCCAGTATGTGTTACATACACATACTAATAAATCTCCTTTATCATGTAAGGAGACATAAAACAAGTAATAGAAACACATTTAAGACAGCGGGAATAACACAAATATGTATTAAATAACTTAAATAACAGAAAAGATAGATACAATCAGTAGTATTTAAACAAAGTATTTTAAGATCAGCTAGATGTGTTTATATTTCTTATCTTGTCAGGAGGTATTCACTAGACACATGAAAACCGATTTAAAGGGATTTAAAGATCACCTTTTCACAGACCATTAATCTAAAACATTAGCTTTTCTTGGCCCAGAGAGACATTCACTGGTGAATGTCATTAAAAAGTCAGGCTGGAGACCAACTCAACCTTGACTCAGAGTTTGGCATTTGCATATCTACTGAAATTTCACTCTTGTTACGATGGATACGTTCATGTTTTCATGATTAACTTACACTGACAAATGACTAGCTGTGAAGCCCAATGCTTTGCTTCCCAGGTCTTGGCATCTGGCCAGCTGCTCCTTCCTAAATCATCAACTACCTCCCTGGTAATGAATGTACATTACCTCTGCTTCCAGCAAGGCCAGTCTGTCTCCTCAAAACACACAAAGCCAAACAAACAGTAGTATATATATAGAGGAGACAGGGTTGACAAAAGAGGCCTGAGGTGCATGAAGATGTGATACAAACACACACTCAATTCACTCTTCTTATGTAAAAAAAGGAAGTTTAAAGATGGTGTTTGTTCATTACTGTGCTCTTCTGAAGGGAAATGCTGTAAACACAGCATTATTCACAAATGCATAATTAGCATGTTGTTTTCCACATACTGAGACATAAAACAACCAGAATCCTGAGTGTGTATAATAAAAAAAAAAAAATCTGACCAATATCAAGATTCCCTGACCATATCTTGTTAAGTCGTAAAACAGCAGATTGATGTTCAGTGCCAGTTTTACTGTAACAGACAAATAGGAATACATGCCACCATCCATTCTCTAAACTATTCATTGTGTTCAGGGTCATGGGGGCTGGAGCTGGAGTCTATCCTAACAGGCACGGGGGAGAAAGGCACGATACACCCTGGACAGGTTGCCAATCAATCACAGGACAAACACACACATAAGCAGACAAACAGATTCACACCTTCAGGAAATGTGAAGCTTCTACGACTTTGGAGAGTAGAAGGAGACTGAAGCACTAAGACCCATTAAGACCCCAGTTAGGTGGTGGATGATGAATGAAACATTGTATGGTACAGAACAGTCATTGGGTCAAAATCAAAATTTGCCCAGTAGCATGGCAACATGCTAAACTAAACCGGTTGTCAAGATAAACAACTGGCTGAACACAGCTCAAAGCACTGCTGGGCCTTCAGTATGTCCTCACAGAGCTGCTAGCATGGCTGTAGACTCTTACAGTTCATCAGCAAAAAAAAAAAAAGGTATCCAACAGAAATTTGATAATTAAATGTTTGCTTTGGAAAAAGATGTATTTGATTTGCTCTTTAATTCCTTCTGCTTGTGAGGCCTTCAGGACTCATCATGCATGGGGCCTATAATCCTTTACAATCATCATGATCTAATCCACATTATACTTGTTTCTCCATAATACATTTTAGTGTACCTAATGTAATACATTTGAAAGCAAGCTCTTTAACTAATGTTTAACTGCTGAGATACAAATACAATAAAAGATGGAGTATATTACTATTTGATAGTAAAATAATTCATTGACATCTCTATTATGTTTTGTCATACTTCCAGCTGTGTAATCATTGCAAAATAGGAGGATTGCAAAATTGAATTGCAAAAAGAAAGGAGAAATTACTAGAATAAAAACTACAACTAAGGCAGAGAGGCAGTGCACAAAACACATCTCCTATCTGGGAAATCATTGCTGATGTTCCCACAGGCTGAGTAGTGCTTCACATGGCCATTAAAATCAGTGGAATGCCCCTTTAAAATGGATTAAAAACATGCTACATATAAAAGTGTGAGGTATCAACATTCAAGCATGTTTCATATGTTTTGGTATTTCAGTCATCTGAGCATTCCTATCCCTTCAGCAGCAGGCATTCCTCTCAGGATTATCAAGCTTCTCCTGCCTCCTCAAACATTCATGCATCACTGGTTCTTCTGCTCTGTTTCTAATACTTCAGCATGCACCTGCCTCACCAATGTTTTATGTGCCATGACTGTAATAGATATAAAGTCTTTCTGTTAACAAATAAACAATCAGTTTAAGTTTTACAGACCTTGTCACTCTCCAGTCTTTATTTATAGCAAGAGGACAAAACAAGCATCTGCTGTCAGTGATCCCTTCACTCACCATCTGCCCTGCGCCAGTTCACTCTTCCCATCACTGACGTTTTCCAGTCTTCACTCTAATCCATCTTGATGCAACTACCTGCTCTCTTACTCTTCCACTTTAATATTGCATGGTGTTTGCTGTGGGCACCTGTGCTGTTGCAACAGCCAAGGTCACACAGTGGTACCTCACAAATTCTTCCACAGTTTCTGACTTGGTGACATGCAACAGAGACAATAGACACTGCATCTTGCTGTGAGTGATTTTTATTTAATGTGTCAGCTTCTCACAGAGAGGCAAAATTAGGAGACATCTCAGTTTTTCATTTTGTATCTCTCAACTTAAGTCACTCTGCCACAGTTCTTTACACGAAGAATAAGCGTTTAGCATTTCTATTCATGTCCTTGGTCAATTTCCTCTGATATTATCAGACTCTCTGGGTTGACTTATCTTTTGCTTACATACATTTGCTCTGGGTTGATCAGCTGCTGCATGAAAATGGACACTGAATTTCCTAAGAAGAGGTTAGTAAATATCACAAATGTCTCAAATGTGCTGATCCAGTCACAGAACGTAACATCCTCTGTTCTGACACCGAGAACATACTGTATTTGTTTGTATCTTACTGGTATGAGTTGAAGATGTTGCTCTATAGCAGTCAGACTTGGTATTTTCTCACACTAGTCAGCCAATGCAAACCCACTTTCAGAAGAATTCCAGACAACAAGGGGAAGTAAACACAAATCTGTACAGTATGTCAACACAACCCTAAGAGACCGAAATGTGTCCTTGTGGAATACCCACAGCTTCAGACACGGCAAAAGTGAAATATACGATTTCATAATGTTTAGTTCAAAGTCATCTAGTTCCCTGGAGAATTAACTAATGGTACATTTTTTAATACAGAGATGGGTGAGTTAGGCTATGTTAATGTCAAAAGCTAAAATGACGGTTTCTGTTTTTATGGACTTTTTTCTCATGGACTTTTTGAAGGACTCCATGATACATAAACAACTTAAGGAAAGATCATGGTCTTGGTTAATCATCACATCACATCACATCACATCACATCACATCACATCACATCACATCACATCACATCACATCACAAAATGTATAAACCCCTTTGATATTTCACCAAAACTACAATCTTTCTCTATACTTAGTAGCCTAAACCGTACCTCAGGTGGGATGTGGGACACCCCCATCCTGCCCCAATGACTACTGTCCTGTCTCAGAGACCTCCAGCATCATGAAGTGCTTTGAGAGATTAATCATGCACCACATAAAATCTATCCTTCCACCCACCCTGGATCCCTTCCAGTTTGCATATCGTGCCAGCCGGTCTACTGATGACGCAGTCTCCTCTGCACTCCGCTCAGCTCTCACCCTCCTGGATATGAACAGCTCTTATGTGAGAATGCTGCTCACAGATTTCAGTCCAGCACTCAACACCATCATCCGCCAGCAGCTGATAAGGAAACTTGACATGCACTCAACACTTCACCCTACAGGTGAATACTGGACTTTCTCACTGAGAGCCCACAGTTAGCAGGGTTTGGCAATAAAACACATCAAGTAGCACCACACTAGGGGGACTCCAAAGGATGCTGAATCATGGCTGTGCACCAACTTACAGGTTAAGCCACTTCATCAAATTTGCTGACGACACAACTGTGGTACTACAGAAATGGGGTGAACCAACTGGTCTTGTGGTGCAAAGATAACAATCTTTCCTTAAATGTAGGAAAACAAAGTAGATTATTATAGACTTCTAGGGAGCTCACACCCAACAACCCCCACTGACCATTGATGGTATTGCTGTGGACCAGGTGAGCAACACCAAATTCCTGGTTGTGTACATCACTGCAAACCTCTCCTGGTCTGCATCACTGGCCAAAAAAGCCCATCAGTGTCTCAGCTTCCTCCGGAAGCTAAAGGGTGAGTGCGACTGGGTAGAAGATTACTGCTGCCTCACTCCCCTCACTCTTGGACATTTACAACACCCACCTAGCTCGCAAAGTAAACCAGCAGTGCGAGTGAGCCCACCCATACCTCACATATATCGTCTTCAGTCTCCTGCCATTTGGGAGATGATACTCAAACCTCTGTGCCTGCTCCACCAGACTGGGTAACAGCTTTATACAACAGGCTGTCAGGATGCTGAACTTTCTCCCCTCAGCCTCCAAAAAGTCTGAACCGTGACTCATCCATTATAGCCCCTACATGTCCAACAGCACCAGCCGCAGAATATTACTTTAAAACTGCTGCTAATTACTCATCCTGTGGATGACGTATTTTTCCACTGACTTTATTATCATTACAGTTTTGTTGTCAATATTGTCCCCTGTGATCCCCAGCTTAAGTTGAACTCTTTGTTTTTTGTAGTATTTTCTACGCTTGCATGATTTCTAGTTTTTAGTAGAGGTTGGGTTGAGAAGAAGTAACACACTTAACCTCAACCATTCAATTGCCTAATATCTACAGAACTTTCAAAACTGTACCCACAAACAACAAAAGTCTTACCAAGAACTGAATTCAGTTCCCTCCAAAAAAGACCTCACAAGTGTTTCAAAGTCTTACATTTCATCTACAGAGTTCTTGCTATTTTTTCTTGCTTGCTATAGACAGTAAAATAAGTTTTAACTTTTGGCTGTAGGGAGACAGAAGCTAGGAAACTTACTGACTCAAAATTTTCATGATTTTAGAAACAAATTAATTATTTATTTTTCTAATTGGTTAAGCCATCCATCACTTTTCTGCTGCTTAATGGGGTCCAGGCAATGATAGATTGTGAGATAATGGGCCCCTGCGCATGGACAAGTCCAGGCCTCCAACACTGGACCTCCAGACTAAAGGAGACGACTACTAATGACCACATCATACGTCGTGGTTGAGCCTGTGCCCAGTAAGCCTGTTCAGCAATACATATATGTTTCCAAGTCACGTTCATTGATTAATTATATTATGAGAAATTATGTATACTATATTCAGCTGGGACATACTGACAAAAATGTGACATGAATGTCAATAAATGTGAGTCCTTAATAAATGATAGCTCTCTCTTTGTCATTTGTTTACTGTCATTCGTCCACCAGGCATTCTCTGCTGTATTAAAGAGGTCTTAATTTAATTTGGTGAACGCAGCAGAAACCCTGAGTCCAGCCCTCTGTGAACACTCTCAGGTCATCAGCTGTAAGAAACTCACATTTATTATCCTATCCCATCAGTTCAAAGTAAAAGAATAACATTGCTCCATTTAACAAACTGAATATTAACAGCTGGAGGCCAATAACTAAACACATCCTCTCTCCCACACACACAAGGCACACCACATAAACGTCCATTGGAAATATGACTTGATGAGGTTTGTACAGGTAGATGTAAACATACACACAAATACTATATACATATGACATTCAAAAGATAGAGGGCATTTAACAACTAAACAGACAGTGTTGTACATTGCAGTTCTGTGGACTGTGGTGACTCAAATCTATAAACAAGAGCTGGGGAGGGGCTCAGGAGATTCAGGATTCATTGGAAGCAAACTAATTACCTTTGTGCATAATCTCAAGATGGGACATGACAATCTGTTTGACAGATACACGATGACTAAGGTGATGAGATGATTCAGTGTTTTGTGGGAGGAGAGACAGTGAACGAGAATGAAAACACAAAGTAGTTGTTTGGTGCAGTAGTTTACAGCTTTAAAAACATGCAACTGGCTTCCTCAAAATACCACGGAGGTGGTTGGTTTTGTGGACAGCGTTATCTTATCTCACACCCATGTGTGTCTAAGGAGGTTTGCAGCATTTCTAAATAAACAGCAGTGACCCAACACTCTATATTCTCAAACCTGTTGAAGTCAATGAGAATATCTTGATTTTTCCAAAAAAGCAGCAGATGAACATTAAAACTCTTTAGGTAATTTTTCACACATCTATCAGAGTCAGCCAGGATCCCTTTGCTTATCCTGTAAAATTAATTTTTGGTTGCCATGATGATTCAGCATTGCATAAAATTTATTACTCTCATTTTTGTTCCTTTATTGCCTTGTTGTGTTTTGGTGACACTTGATGTCATGTAAAAAAAAATCTTCAGCTGTGCAGCTGTAAAAAAAAATCATCATCCACAGCCTGTCACACTGTTGGTTGTATCTCCTCTAGTTTCCATGGCCAAATTAATCTGGGGCACAGGGGGCCCCTACAGACCCTCTCACTTCCCAGTACCTTGTAGTCCGCACACCACACTACACATGCCAGCTTCATGATATGCTCAGAAATCCAGAACCAACCAGCACTCCTTCACTGCAAAGATGCTAATGGGCCTCAGACTGGCAGAGAGAAGCAGTGTACCCCCATTGAGAGCTGTTCCAGATTAAGGTGTAGAAGGAGCACCCCATGTAAAAAGTGAGAGACTGAGTCTACAGTCTGACTCTGGTGCATGAATGAATCTGGTGAGTTCCTAAGCTGTCTCTTCATCATATGGGCTGCCTTCAGTATGTACGGGAAGTACAGAGTGTACAGGGAGTACAGTGAGTGTGAACGAGAGCTGGTGTCAGCTGCAGCTGAGTCCAGAAGGTGTAGTTGTAGAGGTTTGTAGTACTGAATGGTCTCAACAGCTACGGTAAGCCACAAGGGGAAAATGTGTCAGTGAATCATTACCTGCACTGCTTAAAGCTAAACAGTGTCATGGAGCGCTCAAGTGAGTTTGTAACACTATTTAAGATGGTATATTCTTTATGGACATGGCTGGCAGTTAGCTTGGTAGCATTTAGAAACCAAATAGACGAGAGAATGTGAAAGCTTTTGTGAGTGTTGGACTTTTGAGAACAAGGATATGGCTATTTCCTGGACGCAGTTACTAATTAGTTTCTTCATGTTGGGGTCAGTAATAGTATTTGTTTCTCAACAAAAGAACAAACAGTGATTGAAATCTGTCTACAGAGTTGGTGTGATGGTTTCCTATCTGGTCACTAATAGGACTCCTTTTTAACTTCACACAACAGTTTCTGTGCAGTAATACTTCAGGGGGGCAAGGTCCCTCACAAATATGCAATTACCAAAATTTGTGAATTCTTTATGTGAGTCCTAGATCTTAAAATTATAGGCTCATAATAGGATGAGACTGGATGAACCACAAATTTCTGAACTGCACATGTTGCACGTTTCACTTTTAGCTCATTTTGTTTTGCATCCTGTAGGTCAGCACACACACCGTGCTCGTGATATGAGGCTCATCCCAGCAGTAAAGTGTCTGAACAATTCCCTCCATTTAGTACTGGAGAGGGTAGATGAGGAGCTGCACGTTCTCTCCCTAAATTATCATGCTTCAACAGCCACTGCACAGATTCAACACAATGGACCTCACTGCAAGCTGGGAAACAATCAGGGATGTTCATTTCTTGGAAGGACAGAGAAAAGTTTGATTTCAGACACAAAGTTTTGTTCTGAAAAATACATTTAAAGGCCAAATCAAGTCAAGTTAGTTCAGTTTTCCTTACTTATAGCCATATCAGTAATACATGGATAAATTTAAATATTAACACACATACAAGTCCATGATGCACGATGGTGTCATGACTAGACCCTAAGGGGGCTGTTTTCGGAACCCTTTTGTTATGTTTTGAACTCTCTTTTGTGGACTTTCGGACTGTTATTTAGTTTTGTTCATAGTTCCTGTTGTAATTTGAAATCATGGTCCTTGTGTATCTTGTCTTGTTCTACTTCCTGTCTTTGTCTTGTTTCCCGCCTTTGTGATTGTCTGCCCCACCCTAATTGGTTTCACCTGTTGCCCGTTGCCTTGTGTATTTAAGTCTCGTCACTTCCCTGTGTTCTTGTTAGATTGTTTTTGCCTCATGTCTTTTGCCTTGTCTCTTGTTTCCCATCTTGCCTCTTGTTGTCGTATCCCCAGTCAGGTTGTGTATTTATTTGTTACTTTGTTTCTTGTTAGGTTTTAGCTCCTTGTTCTATCCTGTTGCCTCACTAGAGTGATTTTGTGTTCACGTTTTGTATTTTTGTTTTTGTGACTTTTTCCTTATTTTGCTACTTTGTCAGAATAAAAATGATAATTTTTGATTTCGTCTGTGGGGTCGTGCATTTGGATCCAAGTCCTTGCTCAAGTAGTGACAGATCGTATCTAAAGAGAACAAATCAGCATCATTATTAACAGCACTAATAATGGCTGCCAAACGCTGGTATTTTGTTCTGATTTAGTTTTTCGAGCATTAAAAACTGTTCATTCATTCATTCATTCATTCATTCATTTATTTATTTATTTTAAATGCCATGTACTGCCGAATTAAACATTTTTTTATTTTGACTGGGTATGGACAAGACCAGTCTGTGAAACAACTGCAACATTGCAACTGCATTGCATGTGAACTGACTGTTAGTGAGTAACAATGCGGTATTACAGATAAAAATACATGCCATTTGATTAGGCTATAACACAGCAACATAATAATCTTGCCTCACCAGTTTCAATGTTTATGGACCTACTGTGCCTCCAAACTCACATTAAGCTCATATTAGCTTTCAGTCCAATGAAATTTCCATGCAACCAGCACTGGAAAAGGATGTTATGTCAGTCATGGAGAGATCATGTCACTGCCACTCATCACTTGGTAGTACAATACTGTGCAACACAGGGTGACTGCACACAATATAATAACTTCTCCATTTCCAAATACACTGCATCACTGTTTCTTTTGAACTATTATTCTGTCGGCAACGGTTTCTCTGTCATGTGTGATATCGTTTGACAGCCTCATCCAGCCTGTGAGCACATTCTGCCTACCTACACCTGTTGGCTCAGTGGTGTGGACACAGACTGTGTCTGACAGCCTGCAGATAAAATGGGCCATTGTGAAAAATAGTTCCCCTGTTGATGTGTCTTAATTAAAACAGTTCCAGATACTGTTTGACACTTCTGGGATTACTGTAGCTCCCTGTTTCTGTTGCTAAGTGTGAACCACTGTGCTACACAGTTACACAGCACAGCCACAAGGGAGTAAACATCCGTAAGTGAAGAAGATAAGATCATCACAAGAGGTTCCCTCCTGTTTGTTACCAATGCAGTACTGCCATGCATTTGTACATACAAATACTTTCTATTTCTCCTGTGGCTCTGCAGCTAAAAAAAAACCAGTGTGTCATTTAGTCAGGAATTGTTTATCAGAAACTCAGCTGTAAGTGTGGGAGTTTTCATGATATTCCTGCCATGACTAATTGCAAAAGGCCGGCTGACTCGGTGTATCATATCACGTATCAAGTTTACTTTTTTTGCACACTCACACATGCACTGTGTCACACTGGACAGAGAAGGATGGTGGCAGAAACGTAGGATATAGTAAGACAAAAGCCCAAACATGGAAATACTTTGAGTGAGCATCGTCATTCGGAGAAGTTGTGAGCCAATATGTTTGACATTTGCAGTATAAAACCACTGTACATGTGGAGTCACAGTGATGGAGACCACTGATACAGACCACCCAAAAACTGCTGGAGAGAGACAGTCCCCTCATTTACATGGAAACACTAAAACTGAACCTTGAGCAAAGATTCGGTTTCATTTTTAAATGTGGCACAACAAGCCTAACTTTTAAAATGATTCTGGTTACAGTGGCCAAAAATATATACAAACAGTTCATCAATAAACAGAGAGGAGAACAGAGTAATTACCCTTCATCATCCCACCACTTTCTGAAATACATTTGTTTGTTTTGGAGCCAAACACAACATCATGGTTGAAGTGCATGAATTAACCTCTGAACTCATCGTTCAGTGATAATAATATGCATGAGAGTTATAATTATAATTAATGTATAATCATCACGCATTAGCCAGTAAAAGGCAGCAACTCAGTGAGATATCCAGTTGTAGGTTGCTGGTTAGAAAATCTCCAATTTGTTCAAAACTTGGCACGCAGAGGGACCCCTACAGAGAGACAGACAACTAATGAGCTCATGTGAGACTTTGTACCACAGATTCAGCCAAGTTCTTGATGTTTTGATTGTAAAAAGTGTGAATATACCTTTAACAAAATTGCACATTCTTACATCATGAAGCCAAAACATTACAAGCACCCCCTCTTCATTTCTTTTGGATTCTTTCCAGCTTAGGGCTCGTCAGCAAGAGGCTGCTAAAACCAGGACATAAATATCTAAGTAAATTTGGTTCAGAGTGGCCATAAGTTCATTGTCCCTGGTTTAAACAACCGTGATGGCTTCATCCAGAGTGGTGGAAATGTTCTTGAGGAAAGTTACAGCAGAGTTACAGGCGAATGAAGGACTGAGGGCACAGTCAGACATAAATCATTCCCAGGGGAAAGACCTTCATCGTAGCCAAGGAGAGAGGAAGAGGCCTCGACGCTGATCGTTTTCTGTCTGTTAACAGGTTGTCAGAGTGTTGAGCAGCATTTTTGTAAGATTGGAGGAGATTGCAAGTTTGTCCAAAGTCTGCCTATTTAAAAGCTGCAGTCCCACAACCAATCACATACAATACATATGAGGGCACTATGTAGTGTGTCTGTGTGTACAGTAAGTTCACGTTTCCAGTGTGTATGCAAACACATGCTTTTGTTCAGCTTGTTTTAGAGTCTCATTTGCATCTCTATAGGTTTTTATGTGTATGTGTGTCTTCATGCTGTTTTCCACTGATACCAAGCCATTGTTGTCCAGTATTGTTCAACTGTCTCCCTCCAGCGCAAAGCAGGTGACTGTTTGTCTTCATCCAGCTGTCCTCTCCTGAGTGTCAAAGCCTCACAAGCTTGTAGTTAACACCCACTCCTCATTTCAGCCATACTGAGGAAAAAAATCGAAGGGTATAAAGACTTGGTGGCTTTATCCCCCTTCTCGTGGTCTAAATAAGTATTTTTATCACGTAAAAATTAATCTAAAGAATGAAAGACCTGGATATTTTTCATGTGAGAAGATGCACCTATCATTTGAATAAATGTTTGATATTCTCCTCCTCATGACTCAGAGTGTCTGCTCCTATAGAGGGCGAGCTTTTCGTCACACATGACTTTGCAGAAAGAAGATAAGGAGGTTTGATTAAAAATCTGAACTTGGTTGTCACACACTGTATCTTCACTGTCATTAGTTCACAAGGAACAGTTCAACTGGAGTGAATTACACGTGGCAGAGGGATAAAACCGGATGGAGTATCTGATGGCGCAATTATCAAAATGACTCGGACACTATTTGGGACTCTTGCGTTGGGAAAACTTATGTTTATTTTTTTTTTCTGACGCTAGACACATGTTTGACTTTGAGGCAATTGCCTTAGAGAAGCTGTTTGTGACTCATTCAGTATCCCTGGTCTGTCCTGCCAGCAGGGCTCCAGGGACCACTTCATTCTGGAGAACAAGTTCTGCGTGGCGCCGCGCAGCTGGATATCCTGGAACCAATCCTAAAAATAATTCTGAGGAACCGACACTACCTCTACCTCCGTGGGACATAAAACATGCGAAGCCTCAGTCAGGGGGTCTCAGTCTGCACCCACAAAGTCAAACAGGGAACTCCCTCGACGTGTTTCGGCTGTTTCTCCGCTGAGCGCACACTCATCCAGCATTCGTGATCATGACTTCGGGTCTGTCTTACTCTAAAGCCGTCTACATCGGGATGGAGGTGGTGATCGCCGTGTCCTCGGTCATCGGGAACGTGATGGTGGTCTGGGCTGTGCGTATTAACCGGTCTCTGAGAGACACCACGTTTTGTTTCATCGTCTCTCTGGCCTTGGCTGACATTGCGGTCGGGGCTCTTGTTATCCCCCTCGCCATAACCATCAGCATCGGACTCAAGACGCACTTCTACAGTTGCCTGCTGGTCGCCTGCACAGTGCTCGTCCTCACTCAAAGTTCAATCCTGGCGTTGCTGGCCATCGCCATCGACCGCTATCTGAGAGTCAAAATACCCATGAGGTAGGCTTAAAGGTGAATTCCTCTAGTTTTCAATATCTTGTCTCATTTACAGAAAGCCTTTGTGTCTGGACCGCTGCTCGGACCAAGGGCGCTCACCGAGACGGGTCCTTTCAGTGTCATACAGGCTTTTCATTTCACGTCCATCCAGAAAGGACTGTAATATGTTGGGTAAAGGGCTGTGTGATCGTTTTAATTAGTATACAGTAACATTAATGTTGGGCTGAATTAATTAGCTTTCACATTATTATTCAAATTGCAGTGTGTCAGAGTCACATAAAGTCTTAACTGATTTTACGATAAATACAACAGGAAATCTTTTCACTGATTAGTTAAATCATACATTATTTATTTAAATGACTTAAGTACGTTTCCAACACATAATTTCTTACACAAGTCATTCCAATATTACGATTAAAAGGAGCAGAAGGAAGACAAAGAATCTCAATATAATTAACTGCATGTCCTCTTTCGAAAATAAATAAATAAATAACTAACTAACACTATATAACATAACACTATATAACATAACATAACATAACCATACATGATCTGACTCTGCCAGTACTTAAAACTTACAAATGATCATATTGTTATTATTCATCTTCTAAAATAAACTGGGTATAGAGGCTGTTTTTAGATGAATTTTGGAAGCCTTAATATGCGTTTCAGCTGCAAACATACTTGTACCAGGCATGCAGTAGATAGATAGATAGATAGATATACATATAGATAGATAGGTCATCTTGGTGTACAAAAAGACAGTTTATTGTATTTTCAGATGTAGGATTTACAAGGTACAAAAGAAGGCTCAAAACCCATTTGGCACTTTTATAACTGTTGAATTTCACATGTGTGGGGGTGCAGGCTGTTAACAGACATGAACATGTGCAAGAAGCATGTGGAAGTCATACTTGTACTTGATCTTTAGCCCTGCTGTTCTGCATCGGTTAGGGCAATATCATGGTGGAAATTGGCATTTCTTTTGCGTGGTGGTAGATCTGACAAGTACAAAAGGAGATTTTGAAACTGTGAATGTCATTATCACTTTTGCACTACCGTTTTGGCCTCGCCTCACTGTAATTTAGCTTGAAACTCAAGTTTCCACTTCATGTTGGCTCATTTGACAATAAGCCTGGAAGAGTCTGGCAGAGAATGCATGATTGGTCAATAGGCTCATGGTGGCTGGTTGATGGATTGCATAATTTCTTAAACTGGCAACCAACACACACACATAAAAACATGTACACACACTTAACTGAGAGAACAGTTATACAGGGCACAATGACACTACACAGGAAACATTTGAAATATACTGTGTGACATGAATACAAATCCTAAAATATTTCTCTTCAGTAATGGCATCAGAGATCCCCAACTTCAAAGTTCAAACACCAGTGTTTTTTTTACTGTCTTGTGGTATAGTGATAATGTGAGTCACAAATTGAGTTCCCCTCTCTAAACCACCCCTGGGAGTCTGGAAGGACACAGTTTAACAACACTTGATTGGTTTTTACTGTCGTGTCGGCACTGTCATGACAAGGGTGGTCTGTATTGCTGGTGAGCTTAGCTGGAGAATATGATTTGCAGGTGGGAGACGAGGGTCAGAATCCCACAGGAAAGTAAAGCTAGATGGACGACAGTCAAATCCAGAGAGAAATTTTTATCAGACGGACAAAAATCTGTGTTCAGACAGACAGCCGAGCTTAACAGGCAGCTGTACAGAGAGTTATGAGAACACAGGTTTAGATAAAGACTGACGTCACATTTGGGAAGACCTACTCTGGACAGGGCCTCTTTAAATATCCTTTCATTCATTCATCCTGTGTTGTGTCTGCCCCACTCTGGCTGAACTGAGTGTGTGTTTACTGTAAATGGCAGAGTGTGTGAGGCAAGAGCAACTGAGAGAAAGCAAGGGAGGGAAAAAGAAGAAATATGAAATTTTGGCTCTAGCACATATTTCAGCAGTGTGTGTTTCTGTGTTAGCCAGCGAGTGGGCGTGATGATAAGACAGAAAAAATGTGCCTCACACATGTAAGAGAATGAGAGTGCAAGAGGAAGAAAGAACTGCTTTTGTCAGTTTTGTGTCAAGTTTTTACTCCTTAGAAAAAAGGTTTAATTTAAAAATGAACAATCTACCATAAGCCCTTCGACACTGACTAATTCATGGACCTCTCTTATAGCAAACTGATGTGTGGGAGAGACAGGACTGGTGATGTCCCACGCAGAAATGTCCGAGCTTGTTTATGCTTAACGCTGCACAACTCATAGGAAAAGAAGACTTAGCAGATAGTATGTTATCTGCCACAAAGAGATCAAAAAGACATGGGGAATTACAAGACAAGACAACTCTGTATGATATAATTCAGTCCAATGCATCAACCCTACAAACTGCAATCTTAAAGCAAGATTGTGTAACTTTTGAAAAAAGATCTTCCTTTAACAAATAAAAAAAATTTAATCTATAAGCAATAATTCCCTCAATTTAACACCCTTAGGAGTTTTATTGATAAGTCTGAAATGACGTGTCGCTTATGGTGGCTAATTAGCTAATCTTAGCAAACATTAGCAAAGGTATTGCACTAAGCCCTTTTCTTGCACTTAATCCATGTTTCATTATTTACCACTGTCCCATAATTGTAACATGTGGCAACGGTGGACACTGTTAAGCAAAAGTTACACAGTCTTGCTTTAAAACTTGAAATAACACTCCAATATGCAGTTGAAACAAAGGGATTTTGTAACCTCCTGATAACGATCTGGCTGTTGTGTTAGACTGCCTATAAAACAGGATACAACAAAACAAAATTTTCCTATCATTTTATCAAACTTCAGACTCAAAGTGTAATAATTTTTAAAGATTTTATAAAAACATAATATGGACCTGCTTAATTGATAGTAAAGAAGAAATCTGAAATCTGATGATTTTTTTTCTCAATGCTTTATCTTCTCCCTTGTTGGCATAGCTACAAGCGAGTTGTGACCCCTCGGCGAGCTGGTACAGCCGTGTTGTTGTGTTGGCTGGTATCCATCATAGTGGGCCTCATGCCTATGCTCGGCTGGAATAACCTGCAGCGTCTCCACAACACCTCCCTGATCACAGACGACCTCTTGGTGATCTGCGAATTTGAGACAGTCATCAGCATGGACTACATGGTCTACTTCAACTTCTTTGGCTGGGTGCTGCCTCCACTGCTACTCATGCTGGCGATCTACGTTGAGATTTTCTACATGATCCACAAGCAGCTCAACAAGAAGGTGAGAGTTTTCAATCTAAAGACAATTTGCTATGAAAACAGACTTAATGTGAAATGTTTAGACTTAGGCTAAATTTATACGCTAACGATCTTGTCCTTTATCTTTCTGTAGGTGACAGCGAGCCACACAGACCCGAGACGTTACTTCGGCAAGGAGCTCAAGCTAGCCAAGTCACTCGCCCTTGTTCTTTTTCTCTTCGCAGTCAGCTGGCTCCCTCTTCACATCCTCAACTGCATCACCCTCTTCTGCCCCGCCTGTGACAAGCCAGCATTCCTCATTTACATCGCCATCATCCTTAGCCACGGCAACTCAGCTGTCAACCCCATTGTTTATGCTTTCCGCATCAAGAAATTCCGCACAACGTTCCGGAAAATCTGGAAACAGTATGTGCTTTGTCAAGACCCAGTCGGTCGGCTGCCTCAAAGAGGGAGCCAGAGAGTACAGAGTCATGAGAGGAGGCTGAGGCAGACCGAGGATGATGACGATGATGTGTGACCTTTGTCAACTACTGGTATTGCTGTGTAACTGTAAAGTTTCTCTCCGAAAATGGAAAGAAAGGGGCTTTATTTTCACACTTGAGGGATTACTGGTCAAAATAGCCTTAATGGCGTTGAAGGATGTCAGAGGGATGAAAACAGACAAGGGAACTCCATCGTGGACAAAATGATTTCCTCCATCCAACATGCTCCAAGAGGACAGGGTGTCAAATCAGCATGGAGACACGATCAACAGCCTAAATCAGGCTTTGATTTAGATAAGACTGACTGTTTGTTTGTTTGTTTCTCCACTGGCTGATAAAATGATGATGATTTCGTACGGGAGAAGGGGCTTCTCATCAGTTTCAAGACCAACCTGTTGAACTTGAATCAGTAAGTGTATATCTGTAGCACATATGGTACAATAGTAGTGTATCCTTTACTCTGTTTTTTTGTTGTTGTTGTTGTTTTTTTTTTTTTTGTTTGTTTTTTTAAATCTGAACTAGTTAAACATCTTAAGTGCTACATTTACATTTGCTTATTTCTGTGGCCTTATGGACAGAAAAACAGGAACTGAGGACAAATGTGACATTGTGCCAAATAGGAATCTGGTAAACCAGCGCACGAACACATAGTTTGCGCAATCAGTTTGGTGCCTCAAGAGGGACCAGGATACAGGATGTATGCCGGCTGAATTGATGAAAAAAATATTAATAGATTCGCCTGGCATTAAAAACCAGGATCTTTGGTGTGATGAACCTCTGGTTTACCAGCTGTGCTAATGGCAAATTTACGTAGCAATTAATCAGACTTGTGGGCTTTACACGCCTGTGGCTTGTGGTGCATTAACACATTTGAAGACTTTTTTTTAAATCTCACACACCATCTGACCAATAGAATGACTACTACTAGCCAATAGTTGCACATGAAAATAACACCCATAGTTAAAGAAAATTAACTTGATGCTCATCATTAAACATTTGTGGGCAATGACAGTGGTAAAAACCATGAAGCTACCTATAGTAACCCTGTAACTCTGTAGTTCCATCAGTGTTGTTCAGTCAGAGACTGTGAACTTAAAGAATGTTGGAGCTCCTCACATTCAGCTCATTGAATTTGATCTCATTAATAATTATAACAATTAATCATTAATAATTATACTTATTTTAACTTTATAATGTACCTCTACTGCACATGTATCTGCAGACCCTTTCTATTACTCGCAGGTGTTTTTGCAGTCACTTTTCCTATGATTCTTTGCAATGAAGTTGGTTTACTAGTGTAGCATCATCTCCTCTGTCATTTTTGCTACAGGGCTAAACTGACTAGTGTTGCCCTTTAAAATGAGTGAGATTTGACATGAAAAATACATGTTGACATGGGACTGCTGACACTAATAATATGTACTGTATGTAACTAATGTATGTAGGCTATAAATGTTAATGGGAGATTGTAAACTGGGATTGTATAGGACTATAAAATTCACCTCACTGATCCAACACTTGCAGATCTCTGTAGTGTCATCTTACAGCTGTTGAATGAGCAGATTTGGAAATCCACCCTCAAAGCAAGTCAGAAGATTTTTTTTTTACTTGATTAAATAGTAAGCAAAAAAAATGTCACAGCATGTAGTGAGCCATGATTTCTATTCATAATGCTGTCTGTGTATTAGCAGGTAGAAGCATCAAAATCCTCTCTGTGCTTTATGACAGAAATAGCATCTCACTTTCCCTCCATGCTTCTCTGTATCATGGCCATCAGTGGTGGGAGGCCATTTTTTCTGCGCACACATTGATCTTCTGTCACTTGGCAGAGAGTGGGCTGATGTGTGAGTAAGTGAGGACATTTTGAGGGTATAGGAGTCCAGGGGTGAGATGGGAGAGGGTGGAAAGATAATTCTGTTTACAAGGAAACCAGAGGGTGAAAGCCCAGGTGAGGAACTCGTGAAGAGTATACATCTCTGCGGAGGTCATGGCCACTCCGATGTGCTCCCTTCAATAAAACTTGCTTGTTAATGTGACCTTGTTGATCTCGACTATGTGCAGAAATAGCATATTGCAACCGGCTATGATTGGCAAATCTCTGGGTTGCACCAGTGTTTGCATATGGGGATTGGGAATTGGTAAAAGCTATAGGGGAAGGTGTGGTAATGTGAGACACTTTTTACATTTCCTCCCCTCCAGGCAAGCTAAAATGATATGTCAATACAATTTGCACATTTATTATTAGTTTAGGATGTTTTCTAGCAACATAAATCATCAGAATGTGTTTAGGACAAAGGGTAGTGGAAATATGATTGTTTTTAAAAAAGTGGTCAAGTGTCTCACTTTGCCCCAGACCCGGTGTAAAATGGGACAGACGAGAAGAATCAAGGGTTTAATGTGAGACAGCTTGGGGTAATCTGATACACTTACTTTTTTCCCCTTAAAAACTACTATAACCACACATGTTGTAGCAGTAAGACTCCTGACAGCTAACTTGACAGCTACACATTCTAGAACTAATAACAGAATCATGATGATCGGTCAATAAGCACATTTGAAATCACTCTAAACAAAATCAGAATCAGAATCAACTTCAATGTTGAAAAACTTTAATGTTGAAAAATTGTCATTACAACAGCTCTGTTTGCTGCAATAGAAGGGCAGTGAACATTCAAATGACTGAACCAGTTAGATTAGAACAGTTTGGGTTCAGAACACATAACCTAGCTATTACTCAGTCTGGGGTAGAACACAGGACCCTTAGAGCCAGCTAGTACACAGTCTGGTGGTCAGAACACAGGACCCCTAAGAGCCAGCTAGAACAGCATTGGACTCAGAACACATGACCCACCTGGATTAGAACATCAGGCTCCTGTCATATCCACACCCTTCTAAGCTTACGCTATATTCCAGCCATAAAGGTTACAGGGAAAGCTAAGGAGTTGCTCTCTCCGTGTGGTTCCTCCACGCCTTTTAGGTTGGGGCAGCTTCTTCATCACATCCTTTATGGGAACATGTGCCACATCATTTTCCTTAATGGCAAATGTGGGTCTTTCCCACTCTTTTGTGTTTCCTGGGATTCTTCTGAGAAATTGTGCAATTATTTCGTCATCCTCAACTTTCTCAATCATGCCAATGTAATGGACGCTCCTGGTTTTTGTTGCAAAGTTTACTATGACCAAGTCACCCACGGATAAATCTGTGTTTCCTGGATCACTTCTCTCATCCTCAGAGCTCTCTTTGTCAGGACCATCATCAAGTGGGACAGGGGCATCACTCTCCTCAGAGCTGCTAACTATGATCTTCTTTTTGGATGCTTTCTTTTTCGGCTTTCCCTTTTCTTTGATAGTTTGCTGTTTACCTGCCAGTTTCTTTTGTCTTTCTTCATGGGCCTTTTCGATTGCCTGCTTCTCTGGAGTATCAGTCAGTATGGCTGTCTTCACACGCTTTCGTTTGGTTTGTTTTCTGGGAGGACATTTGGGAAGTGGTAAGATTTCAGGAGGAGACACATATCCAGGTTGGCTGGAGTCACATGGCAAATTGGAGTAAGCTGGGGAGGCACATCCATGTGTAGGAGATGAAGAAGATGGATTAGCATCAGCGAGTACAGTATCTTCAGCGGGTGGGATATCCGCAGGTAGATCATCTACAGAGTGTGGATCATCTACAGAGTGTGGATCGTCTGCAGTGGCAGGCTCAGGGTTTGGCCGGTCTGACACCATGGATGGTGCAAACGCTTCATCAGGGAAAATATCTCGGTTATATGGGAAAATCCCAGTGGACCTAAATCCCGAAATGATGTTCGTGGTGTCACTGCTGACATGAAGGCCTCATTCACAAGTCCTGCAATCTGGTAGATGGAGACTGTTTTGCCAGGGTTAGATCTCATCCAGCCATCCATAGCTCGGCTGTAGTGGGTCTTGAACGGGCCATATACAGTGCGGTCGAGAGGCTACATGCGATGAGATGTGTGCGGTGGGATGGTGAGTAGAACAATACCATTGTTCTTTGCTGTTTCCACAGCCTTAAGAGAGACATGAGCTTTCAGATTACCCAGGAGTAGCAGTATGGGACGGTCAGGGGTGCAGTTACTGTGCTTTATCAGGTGGTCAAGGAACTCTGCCCAGGTGTCTTCGTTCATCCATCCAGATTGAGTGGCGGTACCTTTGGCTCCTGGAGGTGCTCCGGTCATGAAGCAGTCCTTAAACCTAACTCTGGGGAAGACGAACATCGGGGGTGCGGCATTTCCAGCAGCATTCACTGCACACACCACAGTCACCAGTTCACCTCTCTCAGCCGATGTGACAGAACCAACCTGCTTTTTTCCTCTCTCTGTGACAACCTGAATCAAATAGAAAGTTTAGAATTAATGGCATGTGCAATCAGTAGGCTTCTGCAGGTCTAAAGGTACATGTATTTCTTTTCAGTCTCTTCATTTTTTCCAGTTCATAAGTTCAAAACATTACTTAGCATTAGTTTCAGCATTCTGTCAAAAGTTAGTCATTCTCACAACCCACTCAGTATCATTCTGGTGTTCTCTAGTGTATTGTGTATAGGTTACCCGCCCTGGCTTTTGGACTGTAAAGACGCCAGTTTCGTCAACGTTGTAAATCATGTGTGGAGGAAATTTATGCCTGTTAAAGGAGAGGCAAGAGAAGAACCATATCAGAATCAAAATCAAATTCTACAGGTAAATCCTCCATAAAACATTAGCAACTAAATAATTATTTCTGTCACCTGTCCATCACTACAGCCAGATTATCAAAGAACTCCCCCACTGTCATTCTGTTGAAAGCTGTAGCTCTTCCCAAGGATGTTGCCTCCGGAGTTCGGACAGAGAGATTGCAACGTGCTAGGAAGCCGGAAAACCAAGATTCACCTAAAAGAGTATATAATTACTCTAAGATTAAGCTTTGTGGCAATATCAGTTCGTTAACCTACACAATCATGTGATCTCTTGTATACCCTAGCCTACCTGCACACTGGTTCGTTGTCCAATTGTCAGGGACAGGGATATTATTTTTATTGGCATATTCAAATGCCAGTTGGCGGCACTTGAGTGGATTGAGACCATGAAACTGGTCAGCTAGTTGTTTCAAGTGTTTGGCAAGGTCCTCCTCCATCTCATCTGTGAATATTCTCTTTGCCTCAGCTACTGCACCCCAGGCTACTGATTTTACTTCCCCTTTCTCTTTTTTCTTAATGAATCTTTGGAGGCTTGACTTGTCTATATTCCTATCCTTGAAGTCCCTTAAGGACTTCTTTCCTGCCTTGACCTCAGCGGCTGCCTTCTCCATCTCCGCAAGGGATGCTTTGCCCCAGGTGGTCTTTCTGGTGTATTTTCTTGGCATTATGGCTTCTCTACAATGGCTATAACATAAAAAAATAAAACAAATGTAATGTAATATTACTTAAAATATGTTTCAGACTGAACTTAACTTCTACCTCATGATGGGGTAAAGTGAGACATGTATCACTTTACCCCAGAGCATTTGTCTCGCTTTACCTCACATCCACCTTTTTAGAAAAAACACCCTCTCTAGCATTTCAGGCTAATCTTCAACTAGCATCAATCACAGAGTTTCATATGATGGTAGTTCATGAACATGGATGATATAAGTTGTTCTACCTGAATCAATTTGTTTTGACACAATCCTTGATTAAGTTGACAGGAAGAAATTTAACTTTTACATGCAAAAAACATATTTTTATCAAAAAAGCATGCTTACCAAATCACCATGAGGTTCTTTTCTTCATAGCCAGGGGGAAATGGGAGGGGCTTGAAAACACCATGGTCACATGACCACAAATGTGTTCCATTGCCTAGATACAGGGGTTGTCTCACATTACCCGATGTCTCACATAACCTCACCTTCCCCTATTAGCCTATTAGCTGTGCTACGCCATTCACTTTGTTCAAAATCCTCTGTTAGAGTAAAAACTGACAGGTTTGCTGACAGTGATGAGGCAGGAGCAGACGGCACAAACATGTCTTTTTAATAAACTATGAAGATACTGTTCTGTTAGCGACTGAGCTAAGCCAACAAGCTAATGAATGTGCTCATTGAGTGTCACAAAGCTTGTTAGCTCAGAGAGCTTGATTTTCCTTTCTGAATAACTTTTCACTTAGTGAAATGGTGTTCAGTGGTTAAAAAAATGCCAGGGGAAGTAAACATAACGGTAGAAAGAAAAACAGAGAGAAGCTCTTAGAGTTATCATGACTGACTAGCACTAGCCCAGCCAGGCCGACTAGTGTGCTAGCGGGTTAGCTTGCCAGCTACAGCACTCCACCAATTACCCTTTCCCCAATCTATTTTATTTGGACAGTCGAATGTCATTTTGTGGTGTGAATGCTACTCAACACGGTGTCTTTTTTTTTTTTTTTTACTTTTCTAACAATGGGGGTGTCAAAGGCGGAATTTACATAGTGGCTTTAAGTTTTAAGCTGTTTACTTTTACTGAACATTTGTGATAAATTCAATGTGATTTGTGCAATACTCTAAGATGTACATTAACAATATTTTAAAAAATCTGTAGCTTAGACATTGTACATGTAGACATGTTAATCTGTTGTGCTGGAGGCCTCAAAGCTGAATGTGCAAATATGGTGAGATGTTTTGTCAATCTACAATTATGAAGGAATAAGTGAATAAATAGGTCAATAGATGGAGTCAAAACACAGAGCAGACTTTTTATTTCATTTATTATACTGATTCAGACCACAAAGAATGTGATGATCTCAAGTAGTTTTGTTATTCAACAGAAATTCTTAGAAAGGTGTTGTTGCTGGTTACTTACTCAGATTCCAGAGTATTTCTTTCATTGCCTCTCCCTTTTTGTGTCAGACATACACACCCATACAGACAAGTCAAGTCAAGCTTATTTAGATAACCTGGAAAGCACAGGTTCCAGTGTGCTGCAAAGTAAGGGCCATACTGTATGATACAAACACAGCTCAGTGTTTGTTATTAAATACTTTTACATTTGACTTTAAAATTCTGTCATTTAAAATTTGATTGACATCGAAGAAGTCTATGGTTGTTGATGTTTTTTTTTTTTTACTGTTGTACCTGACTTAAATGTGTACCTGACTTAAATAGCTTTTCAGTTCCACCAAGGGAAAAAAAATATGGAGTCAATTTTAAATTGAATAAACATTTGTTAATTTTCACTTCTCAGACACAGATAAAGCTAATGACATTGTTGCACTGAATTGCATTACTTGCTGGAATGAAGCCATTGTCACTCTTATTAGTGATTTTCCTGTCATGACATGTCAAAATATTATTATTATTATTATTATTATTATTATTATTATTATTATTATTATTATTATTCATTTGGGAATGATAATGCTGGCTGTGAACCTGGAAGGCTATAAGGATTCACGTCAGAAAGATTTATTCAGACAACAAAACATCATCTGAGAAGAAGATGGACAAGGAAAAAAGAAACACTAGTAACCTTCATTAATCAAAAATGATGTATCCAAAATATAAATGGCACCTGTCTATCTCTCAGGTTTGCTGTCTGTGTAGTGTTATTGTGTCTTTTGTGTCTAAAAACACAAACGGCAATTTGAACAAAGGTTAACAAGCCTTTTTACCTGGTGTAACAGAACCCAATGAGAAATGTGTATTTTTACTGCCTTAATTAATCAATGAGTTGGTATGTTTACACTACTGTGAACTGAAATGTCAGTTTATGATAAGTCTGGGAACTGCTGCATTTATGTAGTTTTATTATGTAGTTTTTCTCCTTAATGAGCTCTGTTTGTTCTTACTCTCAATGAAGCCCCTTAGTCATGGTACTTTTAAATGGAAACACAGACTTAAAGGCATGCTGGTTGGAAATATTCACCCTATAAATAGAGAGACAGAAAGATAATTTTTCTCCTCACCCTGTAAAGCTTGAGGGAGGATCCACCTCCCAGCTGGTTTCATGTCTGCTGGCTCCAGAAGTCCCCCATCATGTCTCACAGAGTTAGTATGGAGTGGGTGCAGACTGTCAAACAGCAGCACAGAGAGGTGTTACTGTGCAAACAGATCAACTTCGGGAGTGGTTGTGAATATGTGCTGGACCAAGGGTGCAACAGCTGTATATTACTTCAAATCAAATAGATGCATGGCAAGCTAATTCATGCAACTTCAGATTCATTGTTAGGTGAAGTAGGTGTTTGGTGTTTGTGAGTCAAGACTGTCAGCAAGAATTTCACATATTTTTGTGCACCCTTGACTTTCCTCCTTCCTCACAGAGGTGAAAAGCTACAGTCAGATGCCTCTACATCCCAGTGTGAACTGCAGCCAGAGGGCTGCAGGCTCTGTGATCATGATAACAGAGAAAAACAGAAAAGACCGGAAAAAAAGATGAAAAGATGAAATATAATATTTCTCAGAGGATGCATTCTGCAAAAGGAAGAGAAACTTGCCAACACAACATAAAATTAGGTCTGGGTTAATCTTTTTATCTTTTTAACAAACATCCTTCTGGTGGCATCTTTCACATTGGCACCTAATGAATGAAAATGTTCACTGCTGCACTCTGGTGGTTAGTACTTAGAAGTGAAACAACATAGTTCCATGTTAATAAACATGGAACAAGACATTGAAGATCATATACAACACATTTCAGATCTGTCTTTTACAAACAGATGTAGAAGAAAGTAACATCTAATCTCATTTATGATAAATGGACTTTTCTACCACTGTATTGTATGTTAGCTCATTTTTCTTGTGATGCAGTTTTCGAGAATACACATGTGATATATATACAACACCACTGGTTGTTGGGGTAAAAACATCATATCTACTTACAGTATTTTTTTCTTTACAGACACCAGAGTTTCCAGTGAATGTTGCTCCCTTGTGTCCCACAGAATCCATTAGATTTAAATGTTACAGGCGGCATTCATAGACAATGGTCTCCACAAAGTCTGTTTATCATTGTTAGGCTCTCTAACAATGATAAACAAAAGGCACATCACTGACCAACAAATGCTTATAGATGTTCAAGTAGATTTTAATAGTAAAATTCAAATGGCCTCTGTGGAGATACTGTTATACACTATTTACATGCAATTAGCAGTTTTTAAATGTTGTTAAAAGGTTTAGGTTTTTAAAATTCATAATGCATAATCCTCTGAATTGCAGTGGAGTAGAAGTTTTAAATAACATGAAATTCAAATACTCAGGTAAATTACAAGTACCTTATGAATTAAATATTAAATATTAAATAATTAAAGTTGGCTGAGTTGAGTTGGCTGAGAGTTGTAACAAGGCCAGTTCAAATGTACCGAACAGAGTTATCAGGGGTTATTGAGGCCTTCTTAGATGCTACATGGGAAGGAGTTAAATAAGATAATTATGTAGTATCCAATTATGAGTTGTAATTGACAAATCCTACCAATTTGGCAAACTGGGCTGGTTGAAATAATTTTATTATGGAAGTAGAGTACTTCTGCATGGTATACCCATGGTATACCTATTTGTTCTAAAGGGGAGCTCTTGTTCGTGTGACTTGAGAAGCAGATGATAGTTGTTTTGCAGATAGATAGAACAAGACAACTTCTTCTGTGTTCCTTCATCACTTAAGCTCTAGTTTAACAATTTTCAGCACCAACACTGAGCTACTTTTTATTACACTGGAAACTAGATTGCTAGCATATTTATAATACGTGTTCATGGGAAATGTATACTTGTTATCCCTGAGAGTTTGTTAGATATATGTCTGACCTTTTATTGACCTATGTCCTCACTTGATCCCTGAGATCCTCAGATGCCTCTGCTCTTATTGTTCCAAGGTCTAGAATTAGACAGAAAACTGATAAGGCCTTCCTGGTGAGGGTCCCCAGACTTTGTAAGGACCTACCTGAAAAGATCAGGTTTTTCAATTAAATCACTTTTATGAAATTGCTCTTCAGTGAATTATTTTCATTTTATTGTGATGGTGCTTTGAAAACGCCAAATAAAAAAGGTTTATAGTAGCAACATATATCAAGCAACAATAGTAATATTATTAATTATATGATTGTACAAATAATAATATAAAATGCATAAAATTATTTTTTTTTTAAAGTCAGTGTCATATAAAGAAAGTGATGATACATAACTTTCACATTTTTATTGTAATCATTATAAAAGCTAACAACTACAAATAAAAAAATAAGGGAAACATTGCATACATTGTGTAAAATATTGGAAAAGTAGAAGCTGAGTCATCCAATAGATTTAAAAAAAAAAAGAAAGAAAATCAGGGTTTGATAGTTTAAGACATATTAAAATACCCGTAATTCAAGTATTCTTCATTTCATTCTTCACTCTTGGATCGGAACATGGTGAGTGTCTTTGTAATTAATCAGTACAGAAAATACAATCAATTCAAAAAACAGAATAATATATGAATGAAGAAAATTAGAGCCTACATTACTTATTTTACCTTGAGATAAATGAGATTTTTTTTTTTTTTAAATACCAGCACAAACAGACCCGTGGAGTATCATATTTTCATATTAAGTGTTCTAAGACTATTTTTATGAGACTGGAAGTTATTTAAATCAATTGACTGTTTGCTTCATGGTAACCTACCTCTGATGACAATTAATCCCTGTTATTTATTAACCTATGCAGTGAATGAGGTGCAAGTCACCATGAAGTGAAACAATTTCTCTCAATAGTAGTTGCAATCCACTTTATCTTCTTAAACTTTCACATCTTTAAAATTTTACAATCATGTATTCAATAAACTGAACACATGATATCCTTGACCTGTGATGTGCACTTGCATCACAAGAACATGGGGTTATTGCAAGATAGTTTAACGGAAACTCCTGTGTTTATTTGTACGTGTGGTTGTGTGTGTGTAAAAACTCTTTGAGTCTTAGTGTATGATCAGATATCTGCCTGTGTGGTAACCCTGAACAGACAGATTACAGACCGATACAGTGGCTCCACGATGTCATCTGTTCAAATATTGTTGTTCAAGGAGGCGTACTTCATTACTGACATGCTGGTTTGGCAAGATTCAGTCTTGAATATCTGCCACTCGACTCTGGGGAGGGAAAAAAACAATCGCATTTACTGTATTCAAATAGTACACACACATTATATTCAAACAGACAAAAAAAAGCATTGGTAAATTTCAATTAAAAAGGTGTAAAAACTACACATCCGGTGCTCATTCAGACCAACAGAGGCCCTGGTTTGTGACGGCATACATGTTTAGATAGTGAAACTTGTTTCAGTTTGAAAAATAGAGTGAGTTAGGCTTATCAGATACTCCCAGCACCTAATGCGGCAGGTTAAGCAAGTTCAGAGCTGTTTTCATTTCATAAGGATTTTGTTATCATGAGGGAAGTGGCAGAATGACTGTAAGCATGAGGGACCCTGGTTATGATGCAGTACTTGCTTCCTATGTGCAATTTTCCTCTTCATTTTCAACTGGGAGTTAAGTAACAGTAAGAATTTCCCTATGGGGATTAATAAAGTTATTCTGATCTGATTCTGATTCAGCCATTCAATGTCTCATCAGCTGTGGTGGTTTAAAAACAAAACTTTAAATGGAAGCACTGTGACAAGGGATTATTTCTTCTTCTTTCTAAATGAGGGGGAGTGATGAAAAAAAAAAAGAAACTCATCTTACAGATGTATGACGAGTACAGATGTACTATAATGACTGAAACATATCAACAAACCCACAATCAAAAAACAAAACTGACACCAAATGCCTGATCTGAATCCTCCTCTCCATGTATATTGTTGAACTGTGACTGTGTGTGCACTATTTTGATTATTTTTATTTCTATGGTGCATTTTATATATCATTATAATGTTGTCATAGATTGATCTGTAAGAGCAAAATATGAATGGTTAACCTCTTTGGCTGACATTTAACTGATACAGTGTGTAATGTTTGCACAACAGGGCTTGTTGTATACTAATAGATGCCAGGTGCAAAGGGCTGGTACAGTCCTAAAAAAAAAAAAACAAACAACTTGACCCTTGCAACAATTAACCTCCTGTCAGCACAGACTTCTCCTGTTCCTTGTAAATTATGATGCATCCTAATTCTAAAAAATTCTAAAAAATCCTATAAAATGCAAGTTATTGTTATATAAGTTGTGCAATTTGCGCGCACACACACACACACACACTCACACTCACACTCACACTCACTCACTCACTCACAAAAAGGAAAAATCTACTCACCCATCCACCTTGCTGATTCACCCATGAGCCAACATTCCTTCTGAGGAAAAGCTCCATGGCATTTTTGACTTTAGATTTCAGCTCTGGGCATGATTTCTTGACATAGAGCCCAAAAGCCACTGAGGCCCTGATGAGCTGCATCTCTGGAGCGACTTCAGCCCTCTGAGAGACATGAGTCTTGCACATGGCCTCCACACCACTCCTAAATGCTGCCTCTGCGGCCTGAGGTGGGATGAGAAAAGAATTAAGATTTTACAGGGATTGAAATTCAGCATAAAGCCTGTGTAACATCACTGACATAGTAAGACATAAAAACGGGTCCTGACTACACTTCGAATTCTCCACTCACCCATTTTAATCAAATGTGTTTACAGAATCATTTCACGCAAATTACAAGAAAAAAATACCACCTATCTCGGGTGATTTGGCAATGCAAATAGTTTTGGTTTCATTTTGCCAAATTTTGACACATCCTTAACAGAAAGAACTTATGTTTGTGCTACTCGCTGTGTTACATTCAAACAAACTGGGAGCATGGTGGCTTTACATGAACTATGTCCTTGTTACTCTTGATATTCCACATACCTTATTTACCTAGTGACTGTTGACTTCGTGTGTGTGTGAGTGAGTGTGTGTGAGTGAGTGTGTGTGTGTGTGAGTGTGTGTGTGTGTCTGTACCTCCTGTGCTACAGCTTTCTTCAGGTCAGTCAGAGCAGCTTTAAAAGTGACGTCGTCATTCAGAGTATCAGCCACTTGTCTCAGTTTATCAGCTATGAGAACTGGATCAAAATCATCTGGAAAAACAAACAAACAAACACAATAAATAAAACGAACAGACAAAAAACAGCTGCAGTGTTATTATGTGTAGGACCTCGTTACTGACTGAAAAGGTATTCGGAAGTCGACAAGACCCCCCCTCACCCCGACTCAGTTACTCGGAATTAAGATTCAAATAAACGCACAATACTGATTAGTTCGTTTCGAACACTGACTGAACTGCGGAGAACGGGAGTTAAAAGCAAAAGTAATGGATATAAAATGTTAAAGAAACAAACACGACACCCAGTGACCTAAACACCTGGACCTGAGTCTATTTGAGAATATTTGATGATAATGATAATAATGATAATAATAATAATAATATATATATATATATAATCGTACTACCTTAGACCTTAAATTGAAAACGAAAGTACAGTTGACGTAACACACAGCTGACACACCGGCACAATGAAATTATATCAGTCATGGACAAAAAAATGAACAAACAAACCCGCGGCATCAGTCTCCACGTCCATACAAGCATCCAAATTTCGCGACTGAACATCGTGCTCGTCCTCGAACAGAAAATGAATGATTTCTTTCGTCTGCCTCTCGAATGTCTCTTCAGCGTTTGGAGCCATTATTCGTAACCAACACCCCCTGTCAAAAAAACACAGCCGCGGGGCAGAGAGAGTGCTTTATACTTGCAATGCGGAAGTTCTTCTTCTTCTTCTTTTTATTGATTGGCGGTTAGTAAACCAGCTTCCCGGTGTATTTACGCCGGTGGCGGACACACAGCCCACAGTGCTCGGGTGCTGCGTGTGCGCGGTGTTGGTGGACGGATGATTATTATTTTTCTTGACCATTATACACGAATAACCTCTGCAGCAACGCTGGCGGTGTGAATATCACAGACTGTAGAGAAAAGGTGGGTGGATACGCGCATACGTGTGTAAGCCGCAGAAGTTCAGCGAGGTGTGCTCCGGGCGTTACCGTCACCTACCGGACTGGAGTGCGGAACCAGTCGGTTCGCTCTTCTGTCACAGACTGTTGTCGCCGAATACAGGCAATTCAGTCACAGAAAGACCGCAAAGAGACTCAAAACGACCTCTGAGAGACTCAAAATGAGTAATAAGAGATGAGAGAGACGTGTTTCAATTTGAGGATATTGCTGTTATTTTGGAGGGCTGGGGTGCCTTTTACATCTGGATATCAAATTTTTAAAAAAGCATTAATCATTTTCTGAAAGCATGGCCAGATATGGAAATACACTCAACTGTATTTTTAGACTACTTCTGCACTTTACGTGTATTTACTTTACATCAGTTTGACCCAGTTTGACCACCGATTACTAGAGGGGTCAAAAATGCACGAGCACACAAGCTGTGTGTGCATATTATCTCCAAAAGGTGGCGACATTGACCTACTGATGATGCGATGAGCGCTGCCCCACCCAGCTGCACACACCACCTCACACACACTCAAAACATAAATTGAAGCTCATCACCAAAACAAAAAATTTTTTTTTCCCACAGCTGGACACTAGTGGCCATACTTTGTGAACTTGGTATGAGCACACATCAGGATGATTACACACACTGACAAACAGCACCATAACACCATATTATCAAAATGCATTCACACCAATATGTTTTTTTCCTACCATCAAACTGACTGGTACAGATGGGCTGTATTTTCACATGTCGAGCCACTCACAGCCACTCACCTGCAAACTGAACACCGTATATACACTGACCTACATTGCAGGGCAAAAGAGAATAAACTCATTTGGAGCTGATTCTATAAGATGATTCAAAGTATGTTCACTAAAGTGTCTCCTTAGTAAGAGACAGTAGGATTGAATAAATCATTTTTACATTTTTTATTATTTTTTAATAATATGATAATAATATAATATTTTTTTATTGCTTTCTAGGCACCTACAATATTATGGCTCTGTCATCCCTCTATGCTCCTATTAGTTCAGATATTTTCATTTTATTTAGTAATCCTCTCCTCTCTCTATCGCTCTTTCTCTCCACACAGGAGCCAATCACTGATCAGCATGTGCTTTATTAACCAGTATCAACCAACCACAACGTTTCCCACCACCTGCAGCAGAATAAGTTTAAATCAGTTTAAAGGCAAAATTATGTTACTGACCAACAATAGTGTTTAACAGCATAGCTACAGTTAAGCTTCACAGTCTAATCCATTTAGTTTATCAAAACTACACAATTCAAGACTTAAATCCAAGACCTTGTCTCTTTTGATTGAAAAAGAGCTGCTGACTTCTCATCCGATTTTGCTCTTCTTGATGAAAATCTGTCCTGTCTTTGCATTACAGTGGCAGCTGCCTTGCTTGTGATTGCTGAAAGAGTGTGTTTCATTCTCATGTCGTGCTCTGGGATGCCAGAAGATGAGCTGAAAATTTGGTTGCCCAGCCATGCAATTCCATCTCTTCTGGAAAGAACAAAGCTTTTATTAGAAATCATGCACCGGGATAATCAGCAGGGATGTCACAGTCACTTCTGCGCTGTCTGACGCACTGTGACGGCGACACACACAACACTGGCTTTCCATGAGCTGCAGATGAAGTAATCAACAAAATCAATTTACTTCTCCAGACCAGGTTTCCCAAATACTAACCCACGCTCCATCTGTTGATGCAGGAAGAGGTGCAATCCAAAAGAAAGGAGGTGGGGGGATGACTGGTTATCAGGTGATTAGGATGTAAGATTGAGTATCATGAACTATATTAAATATAAGGCGATCAAGCAAGATCTGTAGTTATTTGGTTTGGTTATTTGTGAAATTATGGCACCAGCATTTGGACTTCTTCCTCTTCACATGTGCAAGTAATAATAATAACAAATAAAAAAAACTCTGAGAGGAATAAATATGCTAGTCAGAGGAAAAACACTTCAGTTATGAAGTGTTGTGATGAAACCAACTCAGAACACCAGAAGTAAAATGTAGAGTCTGGGAACTCATTTACGAATGTGATAGAGTGGATGAGGAAGTTTTAAGTTGCTAACCGAATCAATCATTTTAAGAGGAAGTGGACAAAATGTCTGAAAACATATGGGTCGTAAATTTGTGTGATCAGGTGATTGGCAGTGGTGGGCAGCTCACTGAGGGTGACTGGTGGTCAGAAGGTGTATAATCAGGTCTGAAATGAGAGAAGGTTGAAACAAAGGAGGTGAAGGATGACTCAGGTAAAACTCTGACATTCAATAAATACACACACAAACAAATGCCTTGTCTTTAATCACTCCATGGAGTATAATGTTTAAATTGCCTTTAATGTTAAAATGGCTTTGTTAATGCTAATGACATGGGAATTTGACTGTCTGACCACCATAACATAAAATGAGGCTGGTGATGTATTGCAGTGGATGGTGGGAGCGCTGCTGCCACCAGCATTGGTTTGTTTCCTGGGTACGTGATTGTTGGACCAAAGGAAGTCATTTTTGTGGCTTTTGAATCAGTATAGAGAGGAAAGAGCGAAGCCAGAGAGGTTTTCAATTCTTTTCAGCTTAGCTGGGATCCCCTCCTCTGGCTCTGTGTAATGAAATACCTGATCAATAGCTGCAGGTGTTGTTGGTGTTCATTAGTTTTTCAGTGTTGATGTTTTTTTCCCACCTTCAAAGCTGGCACTATAGTCCCAGCATGTCACCCCGCATTATTCCACCTTATTTCTCCTTTGTATTTGTGATCTTTTTTGCTTTCACAAAGCACACGGCCCTGGTTTTAAAAAAATCCTCTTGATCCTCAAATGGTCCCTCTATATTTCTAATTTATTCCTTTTTAAAAATGTATAAGGTGTACATCATATGTGCCAACGACACTTCCTTTTTCTGGGCCACGAAGTTCACTTCGTCTGCTGTTACCTGAGTGATAAAATAAAGAGGTGAAGCCGCCTGTGCCCCTTCACTCAGACTTGCTGTGACATATATCAAACGCACCTTTTGCATTGAGGCCGGCTTTTCAAACTTACTCACTCTCACTCAGTCATGCCAAATGCTCCGACTTCGTTGTTGAAAACAAACTTCATCTTCTGAGTGTTTGACTCCATTTCAAAACCAAAGGTCGAAGTTTCCTGTTCTCCGCAAAGGATTTATCCTCCTCTGAGATTTACCTGGGATCAGTACGACTCATCAGCAAGGTAAGTGTTTGCTGTAACAAGCCGACCTTTTGGTTGCTCTGTTGTTTGTATTAGTGTCGGTGAGGTTTGTTTTCACGACAATAATAAGCTGAACGCTTCGGCCTGTTGCTTGTGATGTCTGGCTGCAAAGTCTTGCTTTGTTTGTTGTTTGCTGTTTTTACATTTTTTGCATTAGTGCAGTTGTGTATGGTATTGTATGACCTTATTTTGCTTTTGTTGTGTGTGTGTGTGTGTGTGTTTTTTTTTTTTGTTTTTTTTTTTTGCACATTAATTGATACCTCATTATGATACTTCCCCGCTGTTAATGAACCTAATGGTGAAATATAAATATTCATTTTTGCTTATTGTGCGTGTTGTGGGCTGAACTGATCTCCCCTTAGGTTGTTGTCTTTGTTTTGGAGAATCTTCTCCAACTACAAACGAGTTACAGGGATGTTAACTATTGTCTTGCACAGAGCTCACTTACATAATTAAATCCTTGTGATATTGGCTATATCAGAAATTCAACATGGCCTTTGTAAGATTTTGGATGTTTTCTACATGCACTTTAGGTGGTTTACTGGGTTTAGATTTATCCATCTCAGTCCATTAGTTGCTGTATTCCATGCAACTGTTGGAGTTGCTACATTGGGAATGGCAGCTACCATGTGTGGGTTCTGGCCCAGTTTTGTTTTTTTTGTTTTTTTGTTTGCAATTGCAAAATTTCTGGTGTTGAGCTCCGTATCTAATGTTGTTTATTAATCCCCAATCTCTGCTGTGTTTGGTAAGCTTTGTGTTTTCTTGTGTGGAATGATACAATTGCCAAATTATACTATTGGCACCATAGATGTCATGCTGCTACAAGGAGAAGGAAATATATTTTGTTTTCAACATTTTCTTCTTCTTATTTTTTGGTTGAAACTCAGAATGGTACCGCTTCCTAGGATGTTCATATCTTGAAATATTTCCTGCATAAAAATTGTTCCCTTCCTGTGTATAATTGAGCGTTATATACAGTATATCATTAACAAGGCATACCATTTTGTTTTGCATTCAAACTCTGGTGCAGCTCATGAATTATTGATCACAGGCTGGGCAATGACAGACAGCCAGGCTACCTCTACACAACACAACAACATACCCTTGATGGTAAAGATTGTGGCTCATCTTTTAATTGCGTATTTTGGTTTGTTGATTCTCTGGAGGAAACAGACATGGACTTTCAAGTTCATTAATTAATTCTCTAGGATTAAACTCTTACCTCTGTCCGCTACTTGTTTGCTGCTGCTCTTACTAATTATCCCCTTTTCATCACAGTTCTCTCTCCCTGTCCGGTTTATATACACAACAGTATAGATCTCCAAATAATTGGATGGAAAACTAGGAAATGGTGATTTGGCCTGTTGGGCAGTTGTTTCTGTATAGCTTATTCTTTGTACCTTTGTATCTGTGACATGGAGTTGTTCATGAGTAAGAACAAAACTTTTTTTTTGGCTTTTATGGTCCAGCTGAATATCTACAGACGCTGTGACCTCGCTGTGTCACCTCACATGTATTATGTTTATAATATCCAGTCCCACATGGAGCTAGTAGCTGCCTTTTTTTGTCTGGGTGTGAGTGCCCTTTTCAAATGGCAAATCAAAACAGTTTTTCTTATTTGTTGGCTTTATCTGTCATCTTGCAGAAACATCTCAAATGATACCAGTTTACACAAAACTTTTCACTTTACTGAATATTCAAAAGGTGGCTATAAATCTTTCTCATCGTAAGAGGAATACAACATAAAAGGAATACTGGTTAAAATTTAAGTCAAAATTGTTAGAAATAAACTCTCTTTTCCGAGCTGTATCTTCCACCGAGTAGACGAAGACACGTTTTGACAAAGGTCAGCAGTTAATCCAGAAACCAGCTGATTTGTAGCTCTGGAAGGTTGAACACATAAACTAACTTTTTTGCCTTGTTTTGGCGTTCCCTATCAAGCGTGACATATAAAAACTTTTGCAAATTTCAACTGCAGAACCAGCTCATGTTTGGGTCTACATGAGGTCCTCTCCATGTGAGTCATGCTGGACATTCCTTCAAAGGTTGCATATCCTTACCAGGTGCTTCAGATCACCTCAGCAGGCATCTCCTATTGTGAGGGGAGCAGCTGCATGAAACTCCTGAACTCCCCTCACTATATCACATAGAGAGAAGCCAGTTCCCAGGAGCCTGACCTCGAATGATTGTATCTGTAGTGTCTTTCAGTTGCTGTTCAGAAGCTGTCATAGTCAGGAGGACAGATGCATGGAGAGAGACATCCTGGGGTTGCAGTGAATATGGTTATTCACTTATCTTTTTATGCAACAGTGAATTCTATCTTCTGGTTCCCAATTATCCTCATGTGGTGTCCTCATCCAAAAGGACTTGCTTCTTTAGGGTGCTAAATTGTGCAAAGAACAATTTCCAAAAACAGTATTGCAACCTTGTGTTTGCATTAGACACTGTCCTGTAGCTGTAACGGAGTGTAGGAAACAGCAAGACAGTAAAGACTGTTAAAGAGAGACAATGAGGAATCATTACTTTGGTGTAGAGAACTTGGAGCAAAACAAAGAACAGCAAATAGGATAAAAACTAGGAATGAGTCTTAGAGTCTGTGATGAGTAGGCAGGATATTAATAAGAGGCTGGCAACAACACAGTCAATCTGACATTCACTGAGAATGAATCTCATTATGCTAGAACATCCGTCTATCCCTCCATTTTCTAAACCTCTTGAGGCTGAAATTCTCTGAGGACATCTAGAGGGCCAATGCGGGAACACAGGGTTGTAAAGACAAGCACAAGACAGACAGACAGACTGAGACGCTAAAGAAAAGTAGAGAGAAAGAATATGCTTTGGGAGCAGGCGTCATCTTGACAGGAATGACGTATGATAAAAGTCCCAGGACAGGTTTGAATCCACACTGAGTGTAAAAACTGCCCTGGGACAGACTTTAACACCAAACAAGTCGCTTTTGGCAAAAAAAAACAAACAAAAATAAACTTTCAGCGCTCTCTGTGAATAATAAAAGCTTAAGTGTTGAAAAAAGGTTTATCACAGAGATTTGTAACTTTATGTGAACATGTGTCATCAGACTATTGCTTTTCTCAGCGTTAGTCAGACTCAGATGAGGAGTCTGTTGTGCACCAAAGCTGGCGACTAGTATTTTTTGTGCCTAAACCTAACCAAACTGCAACTGTTCTATAAGCATTTTTTAGCCAGTTTTTGGAAACTAATATTAGTTGCCATGAGGATGCAGAAATGTTATGGCCTTCTCAAGTTGAGTAGTGAAAGCACTGAAGTTAAAGTGGAATCAATAACATGCAGGTGATAACAGACCACTGTAAGTGTGTTTTAGGGGAATTAGAATCTTTAGAGCCTGATGGAAACCAATTGAAATGCATTGTTTTTGGACAGGTAGTCAATAAGGTAGCTGGCTTCAATGCTTTTGAGGAATTTTCTCCCAAAAAAGGGAGTTAGACAGCCACCTGTGACTTGAAAAGCTCACTGTAGATGTGAGCTTTCCCAAAAAGTTTTATTTTCTTATTGGTTGAGACATTTGTAGTGTGACATTTGACTGGGTTCACATACATACTGATATTAGGTTTTGGCTGCTGAGAATGTGTGTTTAGAGCTCAGTTAAGGTGCTCAGGGCTTAATTCAGATGAACATCTGTGATATTAGGCACTCATTTGTTGACTCCAGTGACTGCCAAGTCATATAACTGCTTTTTTGGCAGTTGCCAGATAATTGTTAACATCCCAGCTGCTTCTGCCATCATCATCTCATTTGTGGGAGACTTAGACAGCCCCTGAGTACGACCACAGCATTGGAGCAGAAAGGTTAAGGGCCGACCTGCTGTCCTGTGCCAAAGCGCAAGTGTTGTTTTGATGCCCTCCATCCTTTAGATAACAGTGAGGGCAAAGAGTGAGTGTGGGTGAATTAAAATAGATGCATCAAACTATTAGAGGTGTTAATTTCTGTTAAACACTTGAGTGGTCGGAGTGGAAGCTGTGGGGAAAACCCTGTTTAGAGGACCTTTGACTTCAGGAGGTGCCTTGATAACAAAATTGGAATGTGAGGTTGTAATTGTTAATGTTGTAATTTTTTTTATCCTCTTTTTTTTTTTTTTACTTTGTGCACGCGTGCACACACACACACACACACACACCTTTTGAGCTTCTGAGCTGTCACACTGCATGTGTGCTAACTAGTGGGTGAAAACTGAGAATACATTATTAGCAATGTCATGATTATGTCATACTTATATTAACCTAAATGTTGATTAAGTATGTATCACACTGAATAACAGCTGTAGATTTAATCTGGCACACCTTATTTTTAGGCAGCTACTTGATCCAAATACTGAAGGTCCTGGTTCAAAACTATTAACTTCATAAGCTTAAATGATTGAGCTGATATATTAAGTTTAAGCAGAGAAAATGCAAATCCTGAAATTGATGCTGTGCAATCCGCCAAAGAGAAGATGAATCACTTTGTTGGAGTTGTGGGAACTACAAAACTGCTGGTGTTCAGTAGCAATACAATACATTGTGTGATGTTGCAATAGTAAGTGAAGGTGTGTAAAACATTTTAAAGCATTTGGGGAAATAAGGTTACTCGCCTTCTTGTCGAGAGTTAGATAAGGCTGATACAACTCTCATATTTCTGTTAAATGTGAGGCTAACTGGCAGCCTGCTAGCTTAGCTTAGTATAAAGACTGGAAGCTGGGGGGAAATCTTTAGATTGGCTCTGTCCAAAAGTAACAACGTCCACCTACCTGCACAGGTTCTCATGTAGGCCTACAGTTGCAAAATTTGCCAGGGGTATGAATAATTTCGGGCTTGACTGTAACTGTCAGCAAGAAAACAAATAGGCATATTTCCCAAAAATAATGTGGTAATTGAATTGTTTTATTTTTTGCTCCTGATATTTTGGCAGTTAATTTTTTTAACCAGAGGTGGTTGTTTGAGAACTGTTCATACAAAATGCATTGTGCAAACAAGTGCGTGGACTTTTTAACGGGCAGGAGCAATGCAGCAAAGGGCAGTTACATACTAAAAAGAGCATTTCCCTTTTTATCTAACTGTTATTTGGATAACCTTTCAGGCTCATTAGTTTCAGTCTGTCGGAATTATTCTCGTTCAGTATGGTAAAGTAAGTTGTCATCCAAAACTTTGGATGCACTTTACTTTTACTCTTTTCCCCCACTACTACCTTGTTATATCTTCTTGACCCAGAAACTATATATACTCCAGAAATCTCTGGAGTGTGTTGAAGTGTCTCTCTTTCAGACAGTAAATTCTACTTGAAATGTGGCCAGCAAAGCCTAGTTAATTGCCATGCTTTTCAGAAATTAGATGGTTTATAAGTTGAATGAGATTTTTTTTTTTTGAGAGTTGATGAGCTAAGTGAATGCTATATCTTGTTTATTATAATACAGCGTTTTTCAATGAAGCATACACTACCAACCACGTTGACAGCAGCATTATACTGCTGTGGAGAGAGGCTACTGTCAACTGAAGTGAATGTTTTTTTTTTTTTTTTTTTACATTCAGTTTTGGGTTTGATTTAGTTTTATGACAGCTGTCACCCCTGCCACCCCCACTACAGACTGCTGACAGAAGACATGTACATAGAACATAATGCAAACTGAATAATTTAAGATGGACAAACTTGTGTTAGTTGGGAAAAAAAAACTCCCTGTCTTGGTTGAGAGAAACTTCGAGGAAACTTGGAAATCCATCGGTCTCCTTTAATTTGTACTTAGACTACGGTATATTACAGCCTGCAAAGACATGGTAGTCGGGGAAGAGCGGTAGTAAATAATACATTCAAGTGTTACAAGATATTTGCATTTTCAGCATGTACTTGGGCAGTTTGCAGCTGAGTGTGAAGTGGCTGTGATGAGAGTCAGCGGCTCCAAGTCTGAGGCCATGATTCTCTGCTGGAAAACTGTAGATTGCTCCCTTCGAGCTGGGATGGAGTGTCTGCCCCAGGTGAAGGATTTTAAGTATCTTGGGGTCTTGTTCACGAGTGAGTGGAGCAGGAGACTGACAGGTGGATTGGTACAGCATCAGCAGTAAAGCAGGAGCTGTACCCGAACTTCTGTGGTGAAAAGGGAGTGGAACCGGAAGGCAAAGCTTTCGATTTACCAGTTGATCTACGTTCACCTCACCTTTGGTTGTAACTTTGGGTAGTGACAGGAAGAATGAAATTGCTGATACCAGGAGGCTGAAACGAGTTTTCTATGCAGGTTAGGGACATCCAGAATAGAGCTGGGACTAGGATGCCTCCTGGGCGCTTTCTTTTAGAAGTCTTCCAGGCATGTCCAACTGGTAAGGGGTCCCAGGGTAGACCCAGAACACGCTGGAGAGACTACATATCTCATCTGGCTTGGGAATGCCTCAGGATCCCCCAGGAGGACCTGGAAATCATTGCTGCATCAAGCTGCAGAAAAAGGATAGATTTTTTGATGGGTGCCTTTATTTTCTTTTTTCTTTTCTTTTTCTTTCTTTCTTTCTTTTTTTTTTTTTTAAAAGAACTCCTCTTACCATTTTTTAAAAACTATATATATATATTTTTTAGGTATAATGGACCAAGTGGATATGTTTTGACTTTTTCTTTACTTACTAAATCTTCAACAAATGGTCTAATAGATGTTATACCACTCAGAGGACATTGAGGGATAGGCTGCACAGATGGGTGACAAATTAAGGGGCAAAAAAAACAACATAAAGCGTCTTAGTAAGGTGTTCGGCCACCATGAGTTGCCAGAACAGCTTCAGTGGGCTTTGTACTGAGAGATTTGTACTGTGGAATTGAGGGGATCAAACACTGTTCTGTATGGAAGCATCCACATCTATTGTGTTTCTCTGCTTTTTGTTTTGATTTATCCTTTTCTTTGTTGCTTGTCTGAAAATGTTCCTGTGTGTGACAACTTTTATTCTAACTAGTCAAAATATACCAGAAAGTATGCCAGTCATTCAAGATTGCATGGTAATTTGCAAAAGAGGAACATGAACTAGTTCAGTTCATTTTACTCCAGGAAGGTGGTACTTCTGGTACAGCAGGTAAAGCATAAATCTGTGTGGAAGCAGAGGTGGATAAGGGCTGATTATGATAAAGGCATTTAGAGGCTTTCATTTCGAGATGTTTATGAAAAGTCCTTAATCACTCTACTCAGTTCTAATGGCTTAGAGAAGTAGTGGTTATAACTAATCATTCAGCATCTTGAGCATTTTGCTCTGATTGTAATGACCTATTAGGAAAATCACTTCTGTGCACTCTCTGTGGTCTCATTAACTAACCCTTACTCTAATAGAGATTTTAAAATCAAGAATATATTATTATCAAGGAGAACTGATACTGAATCCTGACCTCGGTAGTTTGTTAAAAGTTTGTGTATTAAAAACATGCAAGGTCCTTGTCCTTCTAAGTGGACATTAGTAAGAAAAGGTGAAGGAACTATCACCTATTAAACTATTATAAATAGTTTCTTACATTTTCATGTATAAATTTAAAGATTATGTCCAAAATGCATTTTGTGAGGGACCTATCTGGTCCCTCAATAGTAAAATATCTCAAATATATGTAGATTTAAACTTTTTCAAGCCACAAGTTGCATGTTTCCTTTTTTTCTGTTTAGATAAAACAGAGAAGGGTGACTTAATCTGAGCTCTGAAACAGGCATATGAAACCTTATATCTTTTTTTATATTAATTGCAAGAACATCATCATTGAATAGAAGTTAGATAAACTTCTGAATGACATCGACTCCCTTGGAAATTCAACTGCTGATCATGGAAATATCAAACAATCCTGCTTGTTTTAGACAGGACATTATATTCCAACGTAAAAAATGAATACGTGCAGAGTCTTGTGTGCCCTACAGTTTTGTTTTGTGTTTTAATCGTTAATATTTATGAGGAGTTGCCCTCGAGTTGTTGGCACACAGCCACTCTAAGCTCATCGGTGACCAGCAGCCTTTTGAGTCACAAATTACAATACTGACCACTGAAATCAAAGTATAACACTCCAAGAACTTTTATAAAAGTAGTCATTTTTTAATTAATTTTCATTTAAGGCAATCCAATACAAAGCATTTCACAACCCACCATATGACAATAATCATGTACAATAAAAACCTGTTTAAAGGAAAGTAGGGAGTCATGCAAATCAGAAAAATCAAGAGATATAAACAACAAAGAGAAACTGTGGGATTAGACAAAAATAAATAAATGTTAAAAAAAAATTGTTAACTGTAACATGCTAATTAGCTACAGTTTTTGAATCACTGGTGAAGACAGGAAATGTTTGGAGAACCAGGCACAAGAGATAATAAATAGCAAACAGTCCACAGAACTTACTGCCATGTTTGGCACCGACATGCATGTTATCTGGTTGGGCTGGTTCCTATTTTACAGATGGCGGCACCGTGTGTAAAATTCTCTCATTGTACCCTAAGAAACCATTCAGTCGATCCATCATGCTAGTATAAACCAGGGCTTTGAGAGGAGATCAAGTCACTGTAATGACATGGACAACAGGAGCGATGGCTTTTTTTTTCATACACACTCCAAAAATAAATACATAGATAAATAAATAAATATCTTCAATACTGTAATATTCCAAAAAATATATCAAACATATACAAGAAGCACTCCTCTTGAGGATAAAGTGCTGATGGGACCTAAATGCAAACCTGTTAGTATTACACTTTACGTTCTAACAGAAAACCACTCTTATCTTTTCACTGTTAACTGTTTCCTTTCTTACGCTACAGAAAGATCAACAAGCAAATTGCTGTTTGCTATTTTAACCACCATTAACTAATTTTCTCTCTTCCATCGAAGAGCAATACTCATCCACCTGAACTGCTTTTCAATACAGGACTAAATGAGATGGAGTGACTGCCTTTCACATCATTAAGGCCTTTAGTTTGCTACATTAGACATCTGAATAGAACCTTTTCAGCTCAGATTAATTCTACTCCTTTCTTACTTTGACAGTTTAAAAGGAAAGGACACCCTTTCCAGTCCATTATCATCAATGTAGCATTGTTTTTGCGTTTGTTTACTCTCTACACCAGTGAGGGAAATGTGAAGGTTCAGGTAATGATCAAAAACCAAGTGAAACAGGAATAATTTGGAGAAAAACAATGGCTGCAGCAAAAGAGCAACACAAATAAAAAAGTGGAAGTAAGATTTAGAAAAAGTTTACGTGAAAGCATTGATTTGAGCTAAATTCTAACATCAGCGTGTTAACATGCTGACAACGCCAATGCCAATGAGCTGATGTTCACCATCCTCCTCTTGTGTTTATTAGCATGCATGCTGATTAGCACTAAACCCAAAGTAAAGCTGAGACTGATGGGAATGTCAGAAGTTTTTGGCCAGAAATACAATTCATCCTCTGGGAACCATTAATGTCTGAATCAAATTTTGCAATTTTAGTCTAATGATTGTTGAGATATTCTGGCTTTAGAATAAGGTGAAAATGGAAAATTAAGCATCTGCATCACATGAAAATCCATTTTTATGCAGTATCTACTGTTTGATTTTTATAAATCTAGGATGTCCTGTCCCTTTAAGTACAAAGCCTAAAGTAGAAAGGCTATTGATGTAGCTCATGTAATATGTCAATTTAAACAATAAGAAAGAAAACAAGCAGTGTAACAAGATCTGAGTGATATATGGGACTTGGTACTGTCAAAACCTCTCCTCTCCTTTTGGCTGTTCATAATCCTGCTTACTGCATGTACCCTGTGGGCTTACTGATCAAAAGAATGAGATACATTTACATGGATCAGTTTATTTCATTTTTACGGTCTCTGCATTTTTGTAAGGCAACACGTCACAGGACTGTCAGAGACTGTTCTTGCATCATTGTGCACAGATGCATCTTGAATTACAAGCCTTGTTATTGATGCAGTAAAATTGGATTTGCTACATGGAAGCCAGTTTGTTTTTGTTTCTTCACACTGAACTGACGTCACAGATGGTAGGAGGCCACAGAAAGCCAAACAAAGTTTAGCACTAAAGGATCCTTCTTTTACCCTGCGGTATAGACAGATTGTTAATGTGTTTACACATGAAAGAATTCTCCTTATCCTTATCCTTAATGTAATGACTATAAATCCCGAATCTCTGGAGACCACTTGTGAACTCTGTCCCACCAGAGACTTGTAATACACTGCGGTAAGGACAGCGCTGTATTAAATGAATTCTTCAGGGAGGAGCACTGGCTGTGGTGGTACTGACTTACAGCGTTATGTTTGAGACAGCGGAGATTATGTAGCTGCTGATGCGTGGCCACTGGAGGCCTACAGATTTCCAGTGACATGAAAGCCTCTGAGTTGCAGAGGTGGTGTGTTTGGGAAAGTATCAGGGCCAGATTAACCCACTATTGGGCCACAGGACAGAAATTATCTACGGGCTCTTTCAATCACTGGCCATGTCTAGCTTCCCAAAACCATGTACCAGGTGTTCCTACGCTGAATTTTCACTGTGCCCCAATATTCGCTGTGCCAGTTAGATTGTGATATTTTCATTTAACAGAAAGGTATTAAAACTAGATCTTGACAAAGCGCCCCACTACAGACAGGTCGGGTAATCAAGATTAGATAATTATCATCACGTTAAGATTCTTATTATTTCTGTTTATATTGTGCTATAATGGTGTATATTACCAAACAATGGCAAGTAATGAAATTACCATAAAGTAATTGCCCATAATGAACATGTGGGCTTCTGAGCTTCTTTCCCTGGTTGGTAATCCAGCCTTGGATAGTACTAAGTACATGTTTTGTTATATTCTGTGCTCTTTTTTCTCTCCCTTTTACCTGGTCTGTCTTCTACTTAGATGCTAATGTATTTTGTAATTACTGTATGTTACAAAGACAGTAATATTAAAAGGTTAGAAGCGGTTAAGATTTATTAGTTAATGCTCTTCTTGTGCAATGACCTCTGCAGTGGAAATGTGTCAGTACTGAATGAGAACCGTAAACATGCCTGTTTCAAATGTTGAATTTCAGTGAAGATATTTGACTTGCATGAATAAATTGTGTACTTTGTTCGGAAAGAATGAATAGCAGCACTCAAAAGGATTACATATGATAAACCTGGTAGCATCATCATAATTCTTGGTGTAGAGACGGGTTGTGCTTTTTATATGCAGTCACTTAAAAATAATTGGTGACCACTTCAAAATGGATAAAGTTTATGGTATTTAAAACAGATCTATAAAATGTCCATGCCACTCTGAATAACATTCGAGAATAAATATGCTTTATATGGGGAATTAAATTCTCATACAACATGCTCTTATAAACATTTACTTAATAAAGAAGATAGGAGGTGATACCTCATGGTATGAAAAGCCTGATTAATGTTCAGCGTAATAAACTGCAAACTACACACCTGTAGTTTTTCCTCCATCACAACTGATGCATTAGCAGATACCGAGATAATCCCCAAATATAAAAACTAATTCCAGAGGGGACAAGGTGCCTAAAAAATATCACTGTATTAGGCCACACAAATGACTGACGAGCAAGGCTTAGGTCAAAGTTCACATGTCCTGATACACTGAGAGAAACAATCACAGACAGGCACAAGTTTTAACCACAACATGACCTTTTTGAACCAACCTGCTGTCAAATTAGATGTGAAACAGTCACTGCCTCGGTGTAGATTAAAAGGTTTTCACCAATGAGTCCTGGAAAGACTGTAGCCTCTCTTCAAGAGAAACCAGCCAAAGGAATATACCACAGAAAAACAAAAACATAAAAAAACAAAACAAAAAACTGCTCCTATAGTCACTGGGAGGAATACGGCACAAAATTCAACACCCATTTCCTGGTGGTGTCATCTCCTGTTTGCACCAAAAAAAACAGGTGGTAGAGAGTTCGCGTTGGACTCTGAGTGGCTGCTGCATGCTGTCAGTCCTCAGTGAGGAGCCAAGAGGGAGAGTGGTAGAGGGAGCTTCAGATCTGTGTGTGGTGGTGTGTGTGTCCAGGTGGCGTGTAGGGGGGTGGCGCCGGGTTGGGTTTGATCCCTCGGCTCTTCATGTAGGAGATGAACTGATCGGGGATCTCTGCTAGCACGTCTTTGGCGAGCCGTGCCATGCTTAACACGTGGTTGCCTGTCCGGTCCATGTAATCTCTGAAGGGAACAAACTGAGAGAAAAGAGAAGAAATTGTGACTCAAATATACTTTTGACAACATATGGTTTCCCATGTCTAACATCACGCCATCTAGGGTTTTTGGACTACTGTTGTGATTCATGGAAAGCTCACAATACTCTTTAACAATGTACACAACCAGGTTTTAGGAGCAGTGTGGTATACTGAATGGAGACATCCAGAGGGCTCATATTTAAGCCCCAATGTTAGTCAACATTCGCTGGATCCTGCCAGCTTTAGGATGCTGATCTGTCACTAATCCTGTGCTCTGGCTTCCCTCAGGAGTGAGAGGAAATGAATAAGCCCAAGTGGAAAGATAAGTTTTATTTATCCTTACCAAATTTAGTACCTCTCTGCTTTTTCTTTTTTTTTTTTTTTTTTTTTTTTTATATTATTTGTCATAGCACATCAAGGTGTCCCCCTGGAAACTGTTTAGCAGCCACCCAAACCCTGATGCATCTTCATCTCATGGTCAACTTAGTTAGTAGATGATGGCCAAAACATTTAGCACTGGCCAACCTCCACTATAAAACTATGAGGGCATTGTCACTTACTCATGTGTTTTGGCACCGCAGGAACAGAAAGGTGGTGAGTCGCTTGAAACAGCTTGATAGTTTTGTGAATAAGACACATAAGGTTTCTTAGAGTGACACATAATATCAAAGTCTTTCGTCTCACAGGAGCCACACAGATGTCCTAATCTGTTAGAGTTGCCAGTGCCAACAGATGGTGTTTTGTCAGAAACAGGCATTTTAATGTATCAGCGCAACAGAGATAACAGTGGGAATTTAAAATGCATAACATGAAACAGTAAATACTGTATAATCCAGAGCTTGATAAACATTTTTTGCCAATATTGTATCTACACATGGTTGCAGTCAAGATGTCTGAGTAGTTCATTTACATTCTGTGGACTTTGACCCTGCACATTTCTGTTTTCCTGGTTTCAATCATCCAGTCAAAGTTTCATTCATGCTGTAAAGAGCAGTCACCTGAACAATGTCCCTTTCTGCCAGTTTCCCTCGGGATGAGATCCTGATGTCGTCACCATCCAGCTCCACCATAGCTGGAAGACACGCATGCACATACACACACATACACACACACACACAGAGTATGAGAACCAAGCAAGGTGAGCTGCATTTAGCACAGAGACAAAGTCTTCACTGATGTAAAGATTTAGTTATATTATATTAAAGCCATAACTTTTACCTTTAGCATCAGTAAAAGAGAAAAGATATTGAGCTGTGCTACTGTAATCTCTCTTTATGGCATGTCTAATCAACTAATAAGTCCTTTATTGCAGGCTATGCAATTTAGAATCATCTGTACTAAACACCGCAAACCCAGTAATTAACCTCAGCCATTTCTTCTACAATTATGCCTGCATCCACCTACGCACTCCCTTCACCACCGATTCAAATGAGTTTGTACAGTAATTTTCTCTTGGGTATTTCTCTGAATTAGTACCACAGAGGTGCTGGCTGTAACGCTAATAGAGTGTGAGTAAGAATTAAAATGTCAATTATTGGCTCATGTTTTATTCTGTTTTACTGACTTTATTAATGTAGATGGTATAAATTCATCAGAATATAACACAACAGAAGCTTTAGAACAGCTGTTTATATATATAAAACATTTTATATGTGCATACAGTTACTAGAATATTTTATAATTGTGACCATGCAGTGATTGGAAAAAAGTGAAAGTCTACATACCATCAAACTCAGCCTGACCCACTCCAACTATGATGATGGACATGGGAAGCTTTGCACCCTGCACAAAAATCAAAATAGAATAAGTGAAAAAACAAGATTTTTATTCAGAAAAACACACACAAGTATGCATTTCAACAAAGGGAGAGAAGCTTGTCCACAGCAATGATTACCTGTAGTGCACATTACTGTATATCAGACATTGTGGCAGTTACATGCTCACTCATGTAGGTTACAACCACACTAATGTTCTGTGTCGCCCTTCAACTAGCTGAATGACCTTTTCTCTTCATAGAGATAAAAGAAGGTGGGTTAGGCAGGACAGTGAAATACTGATGTGAATCTTCAACAGAAAACTTGTTTTTGTTGCTGCTTTCCTTATCCCAGATGTTTTCCATCCTCGAATCCAATTTTCTGTCATATGAATCCTCCCCTGCTCTTATCGTGGCATGACACTCTGTGTTTGCCCACTGAATGCTGGTTATCAGGCCAGGGAGTGGAGATTAAACTCACTAACAACACCCCTGAGATACTTGGCCAACAGGGCTGTAGTATCAGTACTAAAGCTCGTTTGATAGCTAAAAAAAAACAATCACAACAGTTGATTCCTCATATAAACAAATTTCACACAAAGATATGATCAAATTTATCCCCAGAATTCCCAGCCTGGATTGACAAAATGCTAAGAACTATGTGTGGACATTATGAAATTTAAGAAGCTGATATTGGCTAAGAAGGAACATTTGTCCACAAGGAGAGAAAAAAGTGAATCAGTTGGCATAAACACTGATAAAGTCTTACATGGCAGGGAATGGATGGTGGTATTTGTGAGCCAGGAGAGGAGGGAGAGGGAGGAGGTGCCAACTCCAGTCAGTACAGCAACCATCCTCAGACACCCGCCCGGCCACTCCCAGCCACATCTCAAGCCGAGTAACACTGCTGTTTGTCCCTCTACTGTCCAAGTCCATAATGCCAAAAATGGCAGTTGTATGACACATATCCCGCCCCTCCCTCCAAAAAGCCCATTGTCTGCTTTATCAATCAATCACCAAACTAACCAAACTTTTAAAGTTGTTTCTATCAGTTTTGACTGGTGATTCTATACATGCAGTTTTTGTGTCCTGGTCACCATAGTTATGCCTCTCTTCCCATTCGTTTAGACAGAGGCATGATCTTGTCAGCCCAAAATAACTGCCCTGTAGCGTTGCCAATATGGCTGCTGAGTGGCAAGACTTGCCTTGAAGGATTCCTTGGAGCTATTCCAATAGCATGGCTAAATTGCTTATGTGAAAGAAAATAGCAGATTTACAAGTTAGGGTTAGTTGTAGCAGGTTTTTCCTTTTCGGCAGTTAGAAACAGTGCAGTTGAATCAGAAGGATTGTTAATCTCTGTTCACCCAGATTATTAGTAAATGTAGGATCAAAGGGTACCAATAAAGAGATTTTCTTACAATTCTGCTTGAGTAACAGTGACTGCATTGCTCTCTGGCAGGCCATGTTAGTGCCTGTTGTTGTAATTTCCAGATCAATGGCAACATAAATGCTCAATGCAAAAGCTGCTATTATGTGTAATGAGTTTCCTGCAGTCACATATTTTCACAAAGCCGTTATAATAAGTGCAGTTTTCCTAACCCTCTAGCACAAGACAAATGTACTGTGGCAAATCAGGCAACCTCTTATTGCCACGGGGATGAAAGCAGTTTCTGTCGACACCACCTAAGCAGCAGCACATCAGCGCGATTATCAGTGTTCAACACAACTCCTGTCAGTGCCTGTCCTCCCACACACATGCACACATAAACACACACTTGCAGACATGCATGTGTGTGAGATATACGCACGCATCAGAACATCAAATGCCACCAAAAATAACCTGGCAATCCACCATGCCCCACTTTTGCCATCCTCCTGTCACACTGAATGGCAGCTGAGATCCAGTCTAATGAGACGACAAAACAAAGCGTCAATCAACTCTCATTACTCCAACAGCTCACTGCAGTGTGCCGCTTAAACCCAAATGTCATGCATGTGCATGCTTTGATTGGTCTGTGTGTTTGTATATGTGGTTGCGCACACGCACACAGGTTTATAGATATGTGTTTGGGGAGGTGATTGTCCTGTCCGTACAGGGGTCACTTCACTCACAGACCATCTCTCAGAGGCTGTCTCAGAGCTCAGCTCACAGAAAAGCTTAAGCACATTAACTATACTTGTTAATGCTGTCACATACTTTACTATACTATACTTCACACTGAATTAATGATGTAATGAAGTAAAGATTTAAGTATTTTTTTTATCATCTCATTACTATAGCCTCAGTTTCTTTAGGTGCACCGCTGTTATTTTACTTCTACCCTGAATCATTTCAACCATATTCCTAGAATCATTCTTTGATGTAAAAACTTGAAACAAAATGTCCGTCATATAAATACAGTGTCATGGTACACCTTCAAAAATCACATAGTTCCTCATCACATACACTGACCACTTTCACATGATCCTTGTTTTAAAACGAGTCGGCAAGAAACATTTCAAAGTTAGCCAAAGATGGCGTTTTTTAACCCACTCAGGTGTGATCAGCTAGCAGCTAGCTGTGACAGTTTAGTTCACTTCAGCCCACAAAATCGGTGATGACCGGTCATTAATGAAAAACTGCTTTTGTCTGTCATTGTCTGAAATCAGTCGCTCATGAGCTCAAAAATTACAGAGAGTTTTTATGGCAAACCTTTCACTGTTATCACTGTCAACTGCTTTTGTGCCATGTGGGAAAGGAAAACTTCACAGTCATAGCAACAGTAATGAAAGGTGTGGGCCTTAGCAAACAGTCAATTATTGTTCAATATGCTTCACTTCATTACATGCAAAATGACAGGATCATGACATTTTTAAGAACTGTTACCACTGGTATTTAGATATCTGAGCATAAATAGTTTATACAGAGCCATGGACTGTGTAGCCTGTGCTTGTTGTGTTGTGTATATATGGAAATCCTACACTTGCTAATGCTGTGTCTGGATTCAGCACACTGCAACAACAACAACCCAAACCAAGTCTGTAAAATCAAATGGCTGATTGATTCACAAACAGCACCCACATTTACATAAAAGGTCTTTCTCTTTCTCCACAGTATAAACTTAGTTTCACATCACATCACCAGGTATTCCATTACCTCTTGCACAACAAAGTTCAGCATCCAATACAAAGTGAAAAGCGGTGAAATGGTTGTGAAGTGTTCATTGGTGGGTCCTGGCATTGATAAAGAGATGAAGCGCAAAACACTGACAGATAACAAGTACAAGATGTGAAAGAGAAAAAAAAATCAAAGGCAACAGAGAGATTTTGTATGAGTGTGGTGAGAGAAGTATGGAGAGAGCAGATGAAGACAAAGAGACTTAGATCTTTGAGATGGGGAGAGACAGCAAAAGTCTTTGTATTTGTGAGTGAGGGTGTCTCACAGCTCTACAGAGAGAACTAGGCAGCAGAGGGACCCGGGCTGTGAGCAGAGGAGGGGGATGCTGAGTGACTGACAGCTGGATTTCTGTAGAATAGCAGATTCTGTTGAGACTGATAAACCCCTTCTATTCCACCACATGGGTTTGTTACTGAAAACATGGGGAGGCAGACACTCCCAAACTGTCCTGCCTAATGCCCACACTTTAAAACCAAAACACATTAAAAAAACAAAAAACCCTGCATGCACACGTGAACCCACTCCAGATGTTCACACAGTGTTGTGCACATTCAGTCTTCCTCTCTCTCTGCTACTCATTCTGTCTCGAAGATACCTTCCAGCATGAATAAGGATGAGAAAAGACTTATATAACCTCGGCACTGTGTCCTCCCTCGCCCATGATCCGTGGAGAGCAAAAGGGAAAAAGCAGTGGAAGCGGCAAGCATCAGTAGACAGTCAGGGTGGAAGCAGTGAGATAGAGCAGCAGGCAAGATCTTAAAAGGAAGGTGTGGCTGTTCTAATGTTTTGACTAACAGTCGCAAATTCCCTTTAAATCCAGTCTGCTGGGTGTTCTGTGCCTGCGGCAGGCTGAGGTGGAGGACGAAGGGAGAAAAAGAGGAAGAGACCAAGAAAATGGAAAAGGAAGCCAGCTACCTGCTATTTAAAGCTGGGAGGAAAATAAAGAGTTAGGACAAGTTTTGGGGAAAGCTCTGAGGAATAAAGCACAATATTGTTTTTTGTTTACTGAGGCAGCAATATCTTTTCTAATCCTGTATTTCATATCTATGTTCACTATAGATTTAATAGTGTTTTTTTCTGGTGAAAAACCTTTTAAGACAGTAGAGGATTGACTGACAGTAAAGTAATAAGCATTATCTGTGTCTTAAGCAACTTTGGTGTGGTTGTCGGGTAAAACAGTCTATTACTTGATCTTGATAGTGCTGTGTGCACTCTACAACTGCTACTGTCACATGGCTCCCTCTGTGTATGACTTGCAGTGAAGACCACAAGGAACATATGGGCTACATATTTTCATCTGAGAGGGACACAGTATCCACACGATCTAGCAAAAATCATTTAACTGACTGAAAGTAAATTAATCAAGATCTGTGTTGATAATCCACTAATAATTTTATATCAAGCATTAATGCTAAACATTTGCCGGTTTGAGCTTCTCAAATGTGATTATTTTGTGTGTTTTTCTTTTTTATATCCTTGTAAAAAGAATATCTTCAGGTAGTTGACTGTTAATCAAACAACACAAACGTATTAAATCTGTCACCTTTGGCTGCTGGAAACTGCGATGGGCATTTTTTCACCATTTCTTTATGTAATGAAAAAGAAATAAGAAATAAATGAGGGATTTATTGATTCTGGAAATAATCTTAAGTTGCCTGGTCTTGTGTTGACTGGTCTTTTATTTGTCAATTTAAAGTTGACATTTTGGGGAGATGCACTTATTCGTTTTCTATCAGAGAGTTAGATGAGAAGATTGATGCCTCTCTCATGTCTGCCCAGTAAATATGAAGCAATAGACAACAGGTGCTTAGCTGAGTTTAGCATAAAGATTGAAGGAAAAAAAATCCATCTACAAGTGCTCCTAAAGCTCAGCCATGAACAACATCAACCATACACAAACTGAAGGGTAAAAATGACAAACTGCTATTTGTCATTATTGCATTGGTTGTCTAAGTCTTTTCGTCACCTTAAGGTTTCCAAGCAACCAGCAAAGATTTTGCTACCTGCGGACAGAGCCAAGAAAACAGGTTTCTGTTTTCCCTTTTTCAGTGTTTATATGTCGCTAACCGGCTGCTGGTTGTAGCTTTGTATTTATCTTGAAGATATATGAGTAAAATCAGTCTTCTCATCTGAAACCTTGGCAAAAAAAAAAAAGCAAATGAGCTTATCCCAAAATGTCAAACTACTGCTTCAAACACTTTTTTTCACAGCACCGTTCACTTCAAAAGCACATTACCTCCCCCCTTTCCCATTCTTACATTTACAATGGCCTCTTTGGTCTGGGCCATGTCAGATATGACGCCGTCTGTGATGATGAGGAGCACAAAGTACTGAGAGCCATCCTGCACCGCAGCTGCATACCTACATGTGCATACACACACACACACACATACAGACAGAAATGAAAAGGGTATTGTTTAATCTCATTTAATACAAAAACAAATCTAACATCTAAACATCAATACAGAAAAACATGATGATACATGCCTTATCGTGTGCACCCTCCACATGCAAATTCAATAAAAATGTTCTTTGTCATTCCCGTATCTCAGATAATGCTCATTAAAATGCCTCATGAGAACCCACTGATTAATCAGGCCAAACAATCAAGTTTAAAACAAAGCTGGTTTACGCTGTTTGGTTCACAGATTAACACCTTTGTTGAAATCTCTTTCTTCTCAACTTCACCTATTCAGATGCTAAATACTAATGATGCCTGGGTATTCTCATAGTGATGGCTCCTTGCCGCAGCTTAAAACGTGTGACTCCATTTTATCAGAATGACATTTTTAATTACAACAGAGCATTGGCTTAATCAGTTGGAGAATAGTTTGGCTATGGCTCAACAAACGAGACGGTGAGAGGAGCAGTGACAGTGAGAGGTGGGGGTGGGTGTTGGGGGCACAAGAATCCACTCAGATCATGTCACAGTTTGCATAGTTTTTTGTGTTAACTTCAAGTGATGTCAGTATATGTTAATGGCTATAGGCCCCATTTGTCATTTGTTCCATCAGCTAAATCCGCCACTCTTTTGATAGCTGTCAGCCGATCTAAATTCATGTTCAAGCATGTCACATCCTGTTTATTGTGTCTGGCAGGACAGATAGTGTCAGTACACTAGGTCAGAAAAGAAGTGGCACAAGCAATCAAAACCAAATAAGGCCAGCAGTAAAAAAAAAAAAAAAAATGTCATGTGTTATTTTATCCTTGATTACTCGACTCTTATAGAAGATCAGTAATAATCACAGTCTGTTTGCAAATACGGAACATAAAAATGGATTCTTTCTCAGTTACATCTATTCATATTGTCTACAGGTCTTTTGAAAAAGACTAAACAATGGCCGCTTTTCTCCACTTATAAAACTCTTTCAAAATAAATTTGTGAGCATTTGTGTGAGTTTCACTGTTTGTATTATTGTGTTTTTAGTATTTGATAGAAATATGAATAATGTATAAATCATAATGAAAGAACCACAAGCAGAAAAAGTTGCCCCATGAGGAAAATCCACAGGGATGGAATGAAAATGACTGATACTAACCAAAGAGGATTGTAAATGAGGAATCCAAAAGTAAAAAAAAACACACAGATGAAGACTCGTACTGTTTTATTATTTTGTGCTTGATATTAATAAACTTGACAAATGGAACTAAGAGGTGGATTCTTGGTTTATGTAGAAGAAAGTAAAGGTGAAAATGCAAATGTGCAGATTTTATTTTTAATTAAAAAAAAGTATCAGCTTTTATGTCCTCATTGCTTTGCCACTTTAATTTCTATTCACCAGCTTGCACTGTTCTCTCACCTGGCCACATGGTTCACCACAGGAGCAAAGTTAGTTGGCCCGTACAGCTGCACTGTCTTCAGACTCTGATGGTATGCCTCTAAGATGCCTTCGATACCATTGCAGTACGGATTTTCCATGTTTCCATTCTGGAGAGGAGAAAAACAGTGCAAACAGACAACAAATCAATTTCATGGTGTGGGTGAATACATTTATCTAACAAAGAAGCAGCAAGATCTTAATTAAAGTACACTGGTTTAATCAGACATCATTAACTTTTTTCATATTACCAGGTCATGCGCAAAATTCATGAATTACAATAAACACACTAAATTAGAAAGACAATCCAGTGGCGTTATTTTGGAAGTTGGAAATAAAAAGCATGAAATAGCCTAATAAAAATCCATTGAATAGATTAATCAAATGTGAAATGAGGTGAGGGTGACTTCACCAGGGGGAACTCATGTGACACCCGTCCATCAGGGGGCAGTTTGGCTCCAAAGCCCAGAGCGGGGAACATCTTGTCACTGTCGTAGTCCTGAATGATCTCCCCGACAGCCTTCAGGGCCATGGCGTAGGCGTTCAGCTGGTACGGGTTCATGTAGTGCAGTGAAGTGGACTGAGAGGGGTTACCTGTTGACCGGTCAATAAATCATGAGGTCACTGTGGTGTAGTAGGTAAAAAGATAAGACTTCTACAATACAATATATTGTTCTTGTGCACATCTTCTACAATGACATGACATTAAACAAGCAATTTCTATTTGCTGCAGCCACTGATCACAATTAACATGACTCCTGTCAAGTGGAGCTGTCATGTTCAGTCCTCAGAGATGATGAATCATAACTTTTAAATCAACGGTTTGTAACACAAGGGTAATCCATTAACAAGCAATGGGAGGAAAGCCACAGTGAGAAATGAACACATCCAAATGATAAATTAAGCGAGCATTAAGAAAGCATTTCTGTGACTGTGACCTTCGCAAATATTCCCACTGTAATAACACATTATAATTAAGATCATGATGATGATTATTATTCAATATTAACAGGCCAGATGGGATATTGTGGATGTTTTTCAGAAAATATTTTTGTCATTGCATTGAGTGAGGTTATATGTAGGTGACGAGCTCAGCTTTTCCTTGCAGGAAAATCTTTTGCATTGTTATTTTCAGGCATAATTAATGGCATAAATGGTGTAGTTAGACTTAAGTGTGGCCCTTTCACATACAGCGAAGTCTTTGTGTCAAGATGAGGGTTATACATCATTTTCTTTGCCTACGATAACCTTTATTTAGAGTGTATTGACAGAGCGTTTAGGAGGTAGAGCTTTCTAGGAAAGGCTATTGTTTATAGGGGACAATGTATGTATTACATCTTGTGTACAGTATGTGTGCCCCACACCGTCTGCTTGTGTGTGTTTGCGTGATTGATTCTGCAATCGGACATGCCACAGTCAAAGAGCACTACTATTTGTTCTTGCCTGCCCTCCACATACACACTTTGCCGCTAGTATCACTCACCATTAGATGCTGTAAAATCGATGGC